>NW_011887543.1:0-72388 GCF_000313485.1 Hansenula ciferrii | reverse complement strand
TAGCTTAAAAGTACAACTTCAAAAAGCTGCTTTGCAGTATTCGAATGATCTCAACATGTTCACGTAGTAGAGTCAAGGCCCAAGGGTAAAGACTCAAGAGTCAAACTTAGAGTAAATAGAGTAAATAGTAAACACTTGTCAAGTTGTCATCGAATGCTCATTAAGAATAGATGCATACATTATGCAAAAGCTAGAACTTATCACGCACATTTGCAGAAATAACTGAAAATCGAAAATCCAAAAACAGGAATCGGAAAGGCCAGAAATGGAAGCATATTCCAAGTTAGGTATATTTCCTAATTAGGTAATTACATTCTTATATTTAATTCAAAACTACTCTATAACTAATAACAGTATGTATACACTTGAATAAATTATCATATGTATATACTACAAACTCATATTATGAGTACATGAATTATTGATAACTCTAAAAAGAAGCAAATGAATTAGGCGAAATTTAAACAAGCTAATATGAGTTAGCATCAAAAGTTAAAGATCTATTAAAATAAGCATCAGATGTGTCAAGTTTAGTTCAATTTTGTTGATATCATTATGGTTTGTATTGAGCTTTATTATCACTTGGATATGAATCTTGAACAGCAGCATTATAATTTGGAGGAGCTTGTTGGGCGTTATTACTAACTGGGATGTTAGAACTTTGACCTTGTTGTGGTGTTATATGTTGTTGCTGTTGCTGTTGTGGTTGGGAACTTGGAGCTTGATAATGATGATGTTGCTGTTGTTGATGTTGCTGTTGTTGTTGGTATTTTCCTTGACTTTGTGATGCTGGTGCTTGATTGAATTGTTGTTGAGGTTGACTATGATATTGTTGTTGAGGTTGATGATGTTGAGCTTCATAATCACCACCATGTTTATACTCAGCATTTCTTTTAGAGCGCTTTCTGTAACTTGTTTTGTAAACGATATAAACAGCATGAATGATACCAGGAAACCCAGCTAATAATGTTAAAATTATATTCAATAATAAATGGAAACCACATCCTTCTCTCATTAAAACAGGAATTGGTGGAATGAAGAATGATAAAATATATAAAAGTACATCTTCAGTTTCACCGCCAGAGTTGTGTTCATGAGACATTTTAAGGAATCTCTAAGTCAATTGAGTATTGTGTTGAAATATTGACCTAAAGATGAATGAGATCTTGAACAATAAGATCTTTTTACCTTTTATATAAATTCAAGTGGGCACGTACTTGCTTTATTATAATTCTCAAATGAATGAGTACCTGAAAGTTGCAACGTCATGTTGCGCGAATTCAAAGAAGCAAAAATGTAAATGTTTACACTTGAATTTTTGGCACTCGTTACATAATATTTGTTAGCGTGCTTAGTAATAACAGCTACTTTAAATGCAAATAAAAGTCACTTAACCTCAAATTTTAAGATTAAAACTATTGTAATGATGTAAAATAAAATATTCTACATTTGATAGTCGAAAGTTGAATATGCCATCTCTTCAAAAAACTTTTACTATATGATTAAGTGACCCAAAATTCAAATAGAGGAAAATCAGAATCCATTCTAGAATATTGATTACATAACGGAAAATCAAAAATCGCAAAGGTGCCATAATTGCAACAGCAAACAATACCAACGTACTGATTCCTGAATCCTTATATTTTTCAAAGGACTTATATGATAGCCTACATTGGTGTGATTCATATGATCACATTCATTACAACCAGGCGTATTATATTAGATAGTTGAAAGTTAAATAATATCGTGCTTTTCTCAGCCTCAAAATGACCAATACAGGGCTAATTTTGGTCGCGAAATTTTTGGTTTTATTTAAAATCTACTAATCTCAGATATTTCGATATAGTAATACCAAACACCTTTTATCTGTAACGTGAACAAATTCATCGAACTATCACTACTCCATTATATACAAAGATTCATAATGGCCCAACACAATATCCCACTTGATACAGGTGATGTTCTTCTTTATATCACAGCTTTTTTCTTTCCGCCATTCCCAGTCATTATCAGAGTTGGGTTTTGGACAAATCAACTGTTGTTAAACATTTTGTTAACAATCTTATTTGGTTTACCTGGTACATTACATGCTCTATATATCATCTATATTACAAGTCCAATCACTGGATCTCAAGATAGAAGAGTTGCTAACGGTGATTATGAAAGAATTATTGAATCTGAAAGTTCACATGGTAATTCCAGTCCAATTGTTCAAAACTTCCAACCACAAAAACCAATCTCTGAACAAGAACCAGAACCAAATGCTGCTAACTCTTCAGACCACATCTTTGATGCTGCTCCTCCACCATATGAACCATCTCAAGGTGGTACTTTCCCAACTGATAACAAGGTTCAAAAGACATAATAATGTTTAATTCAAATTAGAGAATTTTTTTTCTCCAATACAATAGGGATTTAGGAACAAAGGCGTATACTACTACTGATTGAGGATTTAATATAATGAGATACACGAGTTAATACTACACAAATACTTTTATGACTTCAAAGATTAAGAACTGTAGTTGAATGAATGGTTTTGTAATCTTTAGAGAACTTTAAAAATATTCGCGACTATAATACGTGATGCAGAGCAGAAGTTTTTATACGTAAAGTTCTCAGCCTATCTACATAATAAGTGCCTCGAATTCAAATTTCTTGACTTCTGTTCTTAGTATTATCTTATTTGTTACAATAACTCATTATTATTGAATTACATTTATTATCAAACAAAGTTTTGGGAATGTCAAATCAAGCGGCTACTACACAATACGGTGCGTTTACAATTCTTGTGTATTACAAAGTCAATATAACTAACACTAATTAGATTCTTCAAAGAGTCTCAAAAGCAGGTTTCTTTGGGTTAAGAGACTCATACAGTCAAGAACAAATCCAACTTCAAATTCAAATCAAAGGCATAGTGCAAACTCAGAGAAACATTCTACAAAAACTACAGATCACTCACATATCAAAGCTCAAAATACAACTAATGAAGCACAACAAATTCCAAGTAATGGTACAAACTCAAATCAACTACAACAAGATGCTATCATAAACGGTCTTGACCAACAGCCTGAACAAGAGGAAATAAACCACGAAGAGGAATTTCATGAGGAAAACGTGCCGCCACAGAGATTTCAACAATTAGTTCCAAGGTTTGATCTGGGACCTCAAGAAGCTGATGATAGTTTTGATCCATCTATCAATCACTCATTAAAAGCTTCATCAAAAACACCATCATTAGCGCATGAAAGTATCAATACAAGAGCTGATAACATTAGTACTCTGCCTGTTATTTCAATGTCAACAGCATCAGTTAGATCATCTACATTTTCAGAACATTCACGTACATCAACATCTGGAACCATATTATCAGAGCATCCTACTGTTTACACAAACTCAAGTACAATTGGTATTCCACCAGCTAGTATCTTGGATAGAAGGGATAGAGCTCATCATCCAATAAGTTTGAATAATTTCCATTTAACAGGGGCTAATAATTCAAGTCATACCGTTAATACAAATATGTCACCATCACCAGCACTGCACAATGAATACAATGATATTTCATCATTAAGATCATAGAATTTCACACATATTTGGCCACCAATTGATACTTACTTCTCAATAGATCCTATACGTCGTCTATTATTTTTCTAAAGCTATGTTTCACTTTTGCTGTGCATTCCCATTTTTTATTTTCATGGCGGTTAAGAAATTAATTTATAAAAATCAAAATATTGAAATTGTTTTCATTTCCACTCTTTTACTTCCATCTTTCAATTCTTGACATATCAGCTCTTAACCAGCTTGAACATAGACTAACATCATTGATATTTGTCGTTTTAGATATAGAAAGGATGAGGGCAATTAACGCTGGTACAATTGCATTGGTTGCTTTGCTATTTAATCTCTTATTAGTCAAAGCGGCTAAACCTATTGAACAAGAACAGGTGTTGAAACCGCGTATGTTTGGTGATGATAAACATATGTATGTGAATCCAAATGAAGATGAAGAAGATGGTGATGACGATGATGATATCAATTACTTCAGTCCTGGTTATTATCCTTCACGTTAGTTTTAAGATACCTTTGACTCATTTTTAATATTATATGACACAGCGCTTAATTTCAAAAGGTCAAATTATACTAACTGTTAACTTAACATAGCTGCTGGAGGTAGATTGCAACATGTTTGGCAAGCTGCTTATGCTAAAGCTCGTGATGTTGTTAGTGAAATGACTGTTTTGGAAAAGGTGAATTTAACAACAGGTATTGGTTGGGGTTCAGGTCCTTGTATAGGTAACACAGGTTCCGTTCCAAGATTAGATATACCAAACTTGTGTCTTCAAGATGGTCCAAATGGTGTTAGATTCACAGATTTTGTTACCAGTTTCCCATCAGGATTAGCTACAGGTGCAACTTTCAACAGAGATTTGATGTACCGTAGAGCTAAAGCTATTGGTAGAGAAGCAAAGGCAAAAGGTGTCCACATTTTATTAGCTCCAGTTATTGGTCCAATTGGATATAAAGCACAAGGTGGTAGAAACTGGGAAAGTTTTGGTTCTGATCCTTATCTTCAAGGTGTTGCAGGTGCTTTGACTGTTCAAGGTATTCAAGAAGAAGGTGTTGTCGCGGTTGCACGTCATTTCATTGGCTACGAACAAGAGCATTTCCGTCAAGAAAACGAATGGACTGGTGGTGATTGGGATAGATTAACAGATTCTATTGATTCACAGATCAAAGATCGTGTTCTTCATGAAACCTATATGTGGCCTTGGGCTGATGTTGTGCATGCTGGTGTTGGTGGTATCATGTGCTCTTATAACAGAGTTAATGGTACTTATGCTTGTGAAAACTCATATTTGATCAATTATCTTTTGAAGGAAGAATTGGGATTCCAAGGATTTGTGGTTAGTGACTGGGGTGCTCAACATTCAGGTGTTGAATCAGCACTCGCAGGGTTAGATATGACTATGCCTGGTGAAATTTTTGGAGATTGGTGTAGCGGTAAATCATATTGGGGCCCATTGTTAACAAGATCAATTTATAATGATACCATCCCACAATCTAGATTGAATGATATGGTTACAAGATTGTTAGCTGCTTTTTACTCCATTGATGTCAAATTACCAAGTGCACAACGTGAAGAAGATTCACCAAACTTTAGCTCGTGGAGTTTCCATACCTATGATCAAGAATTTCCATTCCAAAGTTATGGTCCAATTAAACAAACTAATTATCATATTGATGCTAGAGATGACTTTACAGAAAAAACTGCACTTCAAGTTGCACGTGAAGGTATTGTTCTTTTGAAAAATGATGGCCACCATCTTCCAATTTGCGTTCATGATGGTGTTAGAAGATTATTAGTTGCTGGTGTTGGTGCAGGTCCAGATCCTAAGGGCTTTAATTCAAAAGACCAACAATCCGCCGATGGTGCTTTGTTTAGTGGTTGGGGTTCAGCAAGTGTCAACGCACCTTATGGAATTACACCTTATGAAGCTATAGCCAAAAAAGCCAGAGAACGTGATATGGTGATTGATTATACAAGTGATGAATATGACTTGGATCATGTTGATGATATTGCTGAATATGCAGATATTTGTCTTGTATTTGGATTTGCTGATTCTGGTGAGGGTTATATTGAAGTTGATGGTAATTATGGTGATCGTAAAAACGTTACTTTATGGCAAAACACAGAGGAGTTGATTTTACATGTTGCCAACAGATGTCATAAGACTGTTGTTGTTATTACCGCTACTGGACCTGTTGATTTGGAGCGCTTTGTGGATCATGAAAATGTCGTTGGTGTTCTTTATAGTCCACCATTAGGTCAATTCTTTGGCGCTGCTATTGCTGATGTTTTGTTTGGTGATGAAAATCCAAGTGGTAGATTACCATTCACCATTGCAAGAAAACCAGAACAATATGTTGATATCATTGACAAGATCCCATTGAAAGGTAAACCGGAAGATGATTTGAACAGACTTTTAGATTATAGATATTTTGATGAGAATGGAATAAGACCTCGTTACGAATTTGGTTATGGTTTATCTTATACCAAGTTTTCATTATCAGACCTTTCCATTAAAGAAATTTTACCACCAACCACCGATTTACCATGTCCTGCACCATACTTGGATGAATATGTTTATGCAGAAGAAAAATTAAAAGATGTTGATGATGCATTATTCCCATTCAAAGATTTCACACCAGTTCCTGGTTTCATTTATCCTTACTTATTTAATGAAAAGATTTATAGTGTTGATGAATATGAATATCCTGAAGGTTATACCGAAGAAGATTACTATGAAGAACCAATAGCTGGAGGTGCATTAGGTGGCAATGAAGCATTATGGAATATTTTATACTCTGTTAAAGTTTCTGTAACTAATATTGGTGATACAGAAGGTGCTTATGTTGCCCAGCTTTATATTGATTATCCAAACAAGAATGGTAACAAAACACCTAGACAATTGAGAGGTTTTGATAAGGTTTACGTCAAACCAGGTGAAACTCAAAAAGTTCATTTCGATATTCTTAGAAGAGATATCAGTGTCTGGGATACAGAAGATCAAAGTTGGATCATTCAACCTGGTACTTACAAATTGTACGTTGGTTCAAGTAGTAGAAGGTTAGAATTAGCTGGTGAAGTTGAAATTTTGTGATTGATTTCAAAAGTTTTTGTTTGATTTGAAGAGATAGATTCTAAGTAGGAGCTATAGTATAACTAGTATGATATTCTAGTGTTTAATTATCTAATGAATTAATAAAATATTTTATCGTTTATTTTGTTGAATTGTATTGAAGTATAATATGATTGTCCCGCGACCAAACAAGACCGCGAGTGAGATCTAAGAGCAACTTAATGTTAATAAATAGAGTTGCACAAAACGATTATAATAAAGCAAATGTGTTTAGTACCCGAGCTAACGTATATATATGGTTGAGATACATATAGGGTTCTGAGATATGTTGCTTCGCATAATATACTATTGCTTCATAGTATAAGATGATTATTGTTTGCTTTAATTGGAATAAAGAATACATATAAAAGAAGAAGTGCTACTAGTATTAAGAAGTATTTGATCTAAGGAATATTCAACATACTGAACATATATCGAATATTAACAATGTCAAACAAAGCATTAGCAACAAATCGTACAATTGAACTAAATGATGGAAATAAAATTCCAGCACTTGGTTTAGGCTCAGCTACACCACCAGAAGATCATCAACGTTTAATTGATGCTGTTAAAGCTGCTGTTCGTGCAGGTATTCGTCATATTGATACTGCTTGGTATTATGGAAGTGAACCATATATTGGTCAAGCATTAAAAGAATTATTTGATAATGGAGAAGTTCAAAGAAAAGATTTATTTATTACTTCAAAAGTTTGGCCTGCATTATGGGATAGAGCTGAACAATCTTTGAAACAAACTTTAAAAGATTTAGGTGTTGATTATGTTGATTTACTTTATCAACATTGGCCAGTTTGTTTCAAGACTGATGAAGATGGATTACCAAAGAAACCATTTGATGAAAATGGAGCTATCAAATTTGATGAAAAGGGAGATTATTTAGAAACTTATAAACAAATTTTAAGATTAAGAGATACTACAAATCATGTTAAAAGTATTGGTGTTTCAAATTATACTGAAAAACAATTGGATCGTTTAATTGAAGAAGTTGGAGTTTTACCAGTTTTAAATCAAATTGAATTACATCCAAGAATCCCACAAAAGAAATTAGTTGAATATTTTGAAGCTAAAGGTGTTAAAATTGAAGCATTTTCACCATTTGGTGCTCAAGGTGCACCATTATTAAAAGAACCAAAAGTTGAAGAATTAGCTCAAAAATATGATGTTTCACCAAATGAGATCTTAACTTCATATCATATTATGAGTGGTAGAAGTGTTGTTCCAAGAACTTCCACTGCAGAAAGAGTTAATCAATTAATACATTTAGCTCAATTAACTAAAGAAGAAATTGCAGCATTGGATCAAATTGGTATTGATGAACCTAAAAGATTTATCCAAGAAGATTGGGGAACTGATATTGGTTTTGAACATTGGAAAAAAGTGCCTTCTTGGGAGGAAAAGAAATGAGTTTATTTTAATTATATAGCTGGATATATGTCTATGATGCTTATTAAATCAGTTCAAATTGGCTCAAATTGGCTCCTTTTGAATCGTAATTTTTACTAAAATTGATATTTAGAACTTAATAATATCTCTCTCAACGAAACCTCTTATTCATGAAAATAATTAATTGTCTTTTTTGCCTCAGTAAATTCTCAAAAAGTGTCAAAAATCGGTATATGTCTGCCATTTACAACCGGTTCATTAAACACTATGCTGAAATTTTTTTTTTTTTTTTGCGAGCGGCCTTGAAAATATTGATGCGATTTTTTAATAAAATTTATATTAAAATACAAAACAAATATTGAAAACGATAATTTTATCAACTATTTAATTCAATAATTACATTAAAATGGCTATAACAGAGCCATCAAAGACTCAAAGTTCCGAGTCGTATCTTTATACGGAGTTGATAGAGTCTTATTTGGGGAAAAGAGCTGCTTTCATCTCATCAATTTTAATCAGTTATGGTAGATTAACATCTAAAGAAATTAGTAAAAAAGCTAAATTACCAGTTTCAGTTGTTAAGAAGACATTGGTTAGTTTGATTCAATTGAACTGTGTTTCTATTTGGAATGATGTTTCAAGTAGAACACCAACAACACATTATTATTTTAAAGAAAGTGGTGCTTTACAATTATTATATTCTGGTGAAATCATTGCATATGTTGATAAACTTTATCATAATGATTCATTAACACAAATCATTACAAATTTCTTAAGTTTAGGAAATTTAACAATTAGTGAATATATATCATCATTTGGATCAAATGATAAAGAAGCTATCTATAATTTAGAAAAAAATTTTGCTACATTAGTTTCTGATAAATTTTTAATTCCAATAACAAAATATAATTTTAGCCCCATTTTAGATCTTTGGTTAACAACTTATAAAAAAGCATATCAAAAAATTCCCAAAACTTCAACATTATCAGAATTGAAAAGAAAATCTGAGGCAAAAGCTGTGGCAAAACTTGAATTTTTAAAATTATTAGAACATGAACCTGAAAATTTACATATTAAAGATAAAACTACATCCTTAACAAAGATTAATCCAACAATTAGTTTATCTTTCAATATAGAGAGATTTTTAAAACATAAGAGAAGTGTACAACTTTCAAAATTTTGTGCTCATAGAGTTGGTAATATTACTTCAATAATTTATGAATGTTCATTACTTGCAACTGAAAAAAATTCACCATCAGTTAAGAATCCATTACATCAAATTGAATTATCAAATGAAGAATTTGAAGATCCTAAAAGTTATGAACCTAAAACATCTTGTACATTTAATGCAAGAGATGTATTAAAATTTTTACCAAAAGATTTAGATTTGAAAAATACAGTTTTAAATGGTCCACCACCAAAGAGAAAAAATTCAGATTCAGAACCAAGAGGTGGTGGTAAGCGTATAAAATTAGAAGATGGATTCGCAGCTACCAATGGTAATGGTGATAGTCATAATAATGGTAATAACGATGATGAAGATGATGAATTTGATATTGGTACCTCGACAATTACAATTGTGGAACAACATTTAAAAATCTTATCAACATCAGTTATTCCATTTTTGAAAAAAGCATCAAATGGATTATATTATGTTCCATTCCCAGAATTATCATCAATTTTACATAAGGCTGTTTATGATGCAGTATTATCATCAACATTAGGACCACCATGTTCAAGAATTTTAAGATGTGTTCGTGATAATAGATTAGTTTCTGAAAAATTAATTAATTCAGTTGCATTATTAAAAGAAAAAGATGCACGTTCATTAACTTCATTATTAGTTAAATATAATAGTTTACAAATTCAAGAAATACCGAAATCAGCAGATAGAGCAGCATCTAAATCTGTTTTTTTGTTTCGTTTTAATGAAAAACATAGTTTTAATTTCTTAAAGAATAATATTTGTTGGAATATTGGTCAATTATTTGAAAAAATTGATTTTTTAAAACAAGAAAATGCTTCATTATTAGCTAAGGCCAATAGAGAAGATGTTAAGGGAAAAGAATCTGAGTTATTATTAGCTAGTGAATTGACACAATTGAAACAAGTTCAAGATCGTGAATTAGAATCTGTTGTTAAGATTAATAGACTCGTTTCAATTTGGGAAGTTTTCAAATTTTTTTGAGGGAAAGATATAATTAACGTTTATAAAAAAATCATCAAGCTATTTAACAAAAGTTTTGTATATTTATTTAAATATTTCTTATTAATACTCTTTTTAATTGTAATTAAATCCGGTATAATTGATTTTTTACTTATACACTTCTCGGAATTACCTAATCCGTAAAAAGGTAAACAAACGAATAAGTAGAAAATTTAGAAATCAAATATCTTTCAAACCCATTTTAACCAACTATTTGATAACAAAACAATTAAAAACTCATTGAAAACAACTAATAATGTGTGCTAAAAAGAAGCAGAATAAATCAAATACCACTACAAACGAATCAATTCCAAAATCAGAAGTGAAAACTGATATATCTAGCATTCCTCCAGAACAAATAACGAAATTAAGAGATGCTTTTGATATAATAGATCATGATACAGATGGTATTATAACGGAAGACGATCTAAAACAATTGAAACAAACAATAGCTAAAGAACTATCAGATGAAGAAATAAATAATTTGCTGGGAAATAAAGATGAAGAAATGAATTTTTCAAAATTTTTATCAATAATATCACAAGATTTAAAAGATGTACCAAATAAAAATGAAATACTGAAAGCTTTACAAGTATTTTCCACTGATTCAGAGATTAATTCTAAAGAGCTGGGAGATAATTTAAGCGCTATAGGTATGAAACAAACAGATTTTGAACCAATTTTAAATAAATTTAAATCTGAAACTATGAATGGCGAAACAATATTTATGGGTACAAATTTCTTAAATTTTGTATCAAGCTAAATATACATTAAATTACTTATTTTTTTTTGCTTCTAATCTATTTATGTAGTTTTACAGAAGTATCACTTTTTATTTTACAATCAAACATCAATATCAACAATTAATTCATCACAACCCCAATCTTCATAACTTCCATCAGGTAGATATCTTCTAATCACCAATGGGATTTTATTTTGAGATAATTCTTTAATAGCAATTTGTAAAGGATCAGTTTCACCTTCCAAATCAACTAATACAGGTGCATTCATAGATATTTGTAAAGCTCTTGTACCTAAGATTCTTGCTCTTTCATATTTAGTCATATATGGGGTTGTAGTTCTATCTTCCTTTTTAATAGCTAATTCTCTAGTGGTTTTTCTTCTAGCTTGTTCATGTTGGAAATCATCAGCACCAGTACCACCGTTAACTATAGTTCTTCCATCTTCAGCAACTTCTTCTTGTTGTGGCTGTATATCTTCATAATCAGAGTTGTATTCTTGTTCGAAATCTTCAAAGTTTTCGTTACCACCATCGTTGAAACTATGATAAAATGTTAGTTCCTGAAGTCCATAAAATCTATCTTTTCAAAACATACGCATCTTCACCGTAATCAGACATCTTGTTCAAATTCTTTTTAGTCGTTGATGTTCACTTTCAATTGTTTTGTAATTCATTTAATACGCTTTAATTTTTTTGATGAAAACTTTCAAAATTTGTTACGTAATCAGTTTTTTTTTCTTTCTTCGCGAATTCTGGAAAAAAAAAAGTTTTGACATATAAACTTTTGGAATTTTAATAAACAAAAGTATTGAAAAAGTTGTTATTGTTTCGTTATTGTTTGGTTGGTTTTACTTGGTTTCTAGTTTGGTTTTAGTTTGGTTTTGGTGAGAAAAGAGTGGTTATTAAAATGTGCTCAAATACAGAACCAGTGAGGCGAGGAAGAAGCGACTCGGTAACTTCTACAACTTCAATATCATCAGTATTCTCTTCAAGATCTTCATCTTCAAGTTCAAGACCAAAAATTTATCATTGTGATTATGAAGGATGTGAAAAAGTATATTCTAGACCTAGTCTATTAACACAACATCAAAGAGTTCATTCAGATGCAAGACCTTTCCAATGTGAATTATGTGATCGTGCTTTCTTTAGAGATTCTCATTTAAAAGCACATTTATTATCACATTCTCAAGAAAAACCATTTAAATGTTCAACTTGTGGTAAAGGTGTTAATACTCAACAACATTTAAAACGTCATGAAATTACTCATACAAAATCTTTTAAATGTGATCATGAAGGTTGTGAAGAATCTTTTTATAAACATCAACAATTAAGACATCATATTCAATCAATTCATTTGAAAACTTTAACATGTAAAGAATGTGATAAAACTTTCCCTAGACCTTATAGATTAGCAAATCATATGGAAAAACATCATGGTGCATCACCAGCTTATCAATGTACTTTCCCTGGATGTTTCAACAATTTTAAAACTTGGTCTGCTTTACAACTTCATGTTAAAACTGATCATCCAAAATTATCATGTAATATTTGTGGGAAAGGTTGTGTTGGTGAAGAAGGTTTAAGAATGCATATGATGATTCATGATTCTGAAACTTCAATAAAACGTTGGAAATGTACAGAATGTCCCTTGGATTTTTTGAAAAAAGATGAATTATTTAATCATTGTATTAATGATCATCAATTCATACCTGCAGGTTTGAAAAATTTATTTAAAGATGAAATTAATGATCCAATAACTCCTCCAGAGCGAGTTCAATCCCCATTAGCAAGTTCTGCTAAAATACAAAATTTCATTTCAGGTAAAAATTCATCAGTAGATTTATTATTAGGTACTGTGGCAAAACCTGAAAAGACAATTTCTTGTACAATTAAATCATGTTCCAGGATGTTTAAAAAAGATTATGATTTACAAAGACATTTAATTTGGCATGAAAAGCAAAAAGAACGTTATATTAAAGTTTTGAATGCGATAAATGATGGCAAGGAACAAGAACAAGAACAACAATAACAATAACAAGAACAAGTGGTGGATAACTGATCAGTCATGGGGTGAAACTTGTTGTATGGATTGTAATATATATGTATAATGATAAATATCTGGGAAATTATATGAATAATGAATTTTTTGAAAGGATTGGTAAAAAATGTTTATGTTTTATAGATTAAACTGTGTTGTATAAATATGGAGTTTTGATTTGATTATTTTTTTGTTTGTTAATTGTTTGGTTTAAAAGTTTTTTTTATTGTTTATAGATGTAAAATAAATATAAAACGTTCTTTTGATATAGCACATGAGTAGATGGAGTTATATTTCATTTCGGTAAATTCATATCACTCATTGTAAATAACAGATCATCATCTTCATCATTATTTTCAGTATTATCTTTAGATGTAGTAGTACCTTCACCAGAAGCAGCTTTTTTAACAACACCAGTTATAGAATCAACTGAATTACTTGAAATTTTATGCATTTTAGCATGAGTAGCAGTTGCAGCAATTGTTGGATTTGATGGACCAATACTAAAACTTTTATTTGATCTACCACGTAATATTGAACCAGGTGAACTTGAACCAATTCTGGAAATATTTGTTGAATTACTTCTAACTTCTCTTAAACCTAATGAATCTTGACTACTATTATTTTCTAATAATCTTGAAGGTATTGCAGGTAAATAATTTGATGTTGATTTTGGTGATATTGAAACATTTCTACCTGTATTATATGAATTTGGTGGTAATGGCGGAGGTGAAGTTGATTTTGAAAAAACACTAGCAGTCATACTATCACTCAGAATTTCATTTTTAGTCTTCATTGATTGAAATTTTCCTAATGAATCATAAATATTTGGTGAATATTTTAATCTTAAGTCTGGTTTATTATCAAGTAATTTAACAAAATCATTTATATCATCATCTGGTACTGTACCAGTAGCAGTAACACCTCCACTTGTTGACGGATTTCTTAAAACTGATGGTGTTCGATCTATACTTGATGGTGTACCTCTTTCAACACTTGATGACCTTCTTATACTTGAACGACGCGTTATTCTACCAAATGAAGATGAATATTTTGGTGTACTACCGCTTGCACTTGAACTCAAATCATTTGAATTTGGAACAGGTATACCATAAACCGAACCAACCGATGATGTTATAGATTTAGGAAATGAAGTTCCTGTAGCTGAAGGTGATGCATTTGAACCAGTTCGTTGAGTTCTCAGAGCTTGAACCAATGAGGCATTTGAATTGTTTCTTCCTAAAGGTGATGTACTTGGTGGTGAAACTGTGCCTGTCTTGAAAGCTCTTTTAATAGGTGCTGAAGTTGATTTAGTAGTCTTATCAATGTTTAAAAAATGATTTGATAAAGTTTCTTCATTATCAATTAATTGGAAATCTGTATGTTTCCTATATGATACTGATATTTTCAAAGTTCCCACAGTTGTTGATATTGGTGTTATAGTTTTCTGTACTAAATGATCCTCTATATTATTTATTATTGGTTTAGATAATCCAACTCTTCCCTTTGACACTATAGGTCTATTACCATCCAGAATCCTAGTTGATACTTTCAATGGTGTTTTGGTCAGTTTTATCTTCAGTAATCTTTTGAGTAATTTATAAGTTGGTAATAATTTAGATATTGTATAAAGATATCTAAATGTAACAATCAATTTCTTATAAAGCAATGGTAATTCAACATTTTCATCATCAGCAACTGATCTATCCATTTCAATCAGCCATCTTTCCAATACAATTTCATTTTTCTTAGTATTGATATTCCATGTATTATCTTCATCATCTTTTAATATCAACGATTGATTTAAATTCAAGTCTCTCAAATCCAAATAAGTTTCAATAACAATTGGTGGTGTAGATTTCCCATTCAACGCCTTCCATTGTTTAATCTCCTCTCTGGAACCATCATAGATGTCCAAATTAAACCACTTGTTCAGTTTACTAGAGCCCACTGTGTTGATGTTATCCAATTCCATGGGTGAACGAGCCTGGGTGATGACATTAGCCGCCTTCAGAAAGAAATTCTGAATCACCTGGCTGAGCTTATCCCTCTTATTCGACGACATATACCAGCCACGGGAAAGTCCATCTATGTGATCTGTCAGCTATTGAATCAAATTAGAAGACACTGGTGATTTGTTAATTAAGGGATTGATTTTTAGGGGCCAATTTAGTTAAATTAAGAATGTGGATTGTAATTTGTGTGGGATAATTGGTAGGAAGAATTGGTGATCAAACAAAGCTATTATATATGTAAAGTGATTCGCGATGGTCGCGCACACTGATAAGAAATGAGACATCCAGACACCAGTGAATAAAGTACACTTATATCAAATTCATCAGCAAACAGAAATTATGTATTTGTATATAAAATCTATAGTAATTTTTAGTATATATAATAGCAAGAACTGAAGGACAATTTTGTTGTAAAATAAAAGTTAAAAAAAGAATTGAATTAATAAAAGTATAGCAATCATGCTGTAAAATTTTGACTCCACAAATCTTGATAAACATCCAATAAACAAGATGTACTCCAAGCTTGAGTTGGCGAAGAATCATGACAATAAGAACCATCTCTATTGGTTAATTCAGGTAACCCAGCCCATGGTGTTTGTCTAATATGTTTCTTATGTTCAACAAGTCTTTCAGAAAGTAAATAATTTAATCTTGATGATGGTTCATTTTTACCCTTTTGTAAAGATTCTTGTTTATAATGGAAATAATGAAATGCCCTTAAGAAATAACCATAATTCCAAACCCATTCAGGTCCTTGATGATAATTTCTACCTTTTGAAGTGGCAAAATCTTCTGAATCATCAGAATTAATATAATCTGGTCTATAATTATAATCTGATGGATCTAAAGTTCTAATACCTAAAGGTCCTCTAATAACTTTATCCGCTAAATCTAAAGCACCAATAGCTCTTTCCAATGTAAATAATTCAGGTGCAACAGTTAATGCAATTGGGAAATTTGCTCTTAATTGATAATCTTCATAAGGTTTACCAGTCTTATAAAGATCTTTATAAATACCTCTTCTATTAACAATTGAAGCATCAATATCAAAATGAACATCATCTTTTGGATCTAATGGAACATAAAATTTTTTCTCAAAATTATCTTGTAATAATTGATTCCAATCTTTAAAAGTAATTTCATCACCAATTGATCTTTTGGTTGATTTATATTGGAATAAACCTTTATCTTGTAATTCAAGAACAAATCTTAATGTACTTTTCAATAATCCATTAATCTCAACAGCTGCACCATCTCTTGGTGTACCTGGAACACCTTTATTATGAGCTTTTTCACTTTCACCCATTTTGTCCATCCATGTACCACAATTACTTTGTGAACCACCATGAATTAACCCAGTTTCCCAATCAACATAAACTTTAACATTAAAACCTTCATCAGTCATTTGTCTATCTAAATTTGGACCTGCATTAGCTTCACGATATTCAATACCTTTTGCATGACGTGATAAAATTTCATAAATTACATCTTCAATTGAAGTTTCATAACTGAAAGCTTCTGGATCATCATATGTAATATAACGATCATCTAATGGGAATCTTCTTTTAACTTTATCTTTTAAAATTTCGGACCCATTTGGTACAAGATGAACATAATCTTGAATATTTTGTAAGAAAAACCATGCAGCATCACGAGCATTATAACGAGGATTTCTACCAGCATCAATTAAATTTGGAATTAATCCATGTTTTAAAGTTGCAGCTGAATTTAAAATATGATTCTTAGCATCTTCATATCTACCTGTAGTTAATAATAACCCACGAACAGAAATGAAAACATCTCTACCCCAACATCTCATATAATCAACACTAAAATGTGGTAAACCAGCAGCTAATGATGGAACTTGTTTAAAAGGTGCTAATGATGTTGATTTATTTTTACCAACCATTTGAATTGAAGTTAATGCCAATCTTTGTAAAAATAAATTACCATTTTGAATTTCTGGTACAAATTGTTGTAAAGCTCTATATCTTAAAGCTTCATAACCAACACCAACAACTAAGGCAAAATAACGAGGAACTAAGAAAAATGGAACTGATTTAATACTATCTAATCTTGTTTTCAACCATTCAGAAAATTTATCAATTCCTTTACTATCTTGTTTAAATTTTTCTAGTCTATTAGTAATATAATCTAAAGCCCAAAGACCTGATCTTAAATGATCTGCAATTGGATGTGCTAAATCATTATTTTGAATAACATCTCTCAAAACAGAAATCCAACCTTGTAACCCAGCATAAACTAAAGGACCATGATTTGGTAAATCATAAACACCTTCAGCACCAGAACTTGCATCTCTTTCTTCAGCATCACATTTGTATAATAATGCATTTAAATCATAAAGATCTAAATCTGATGAAGCTTCTAATGCACCATTTCTAACATATTGATCTAATTCTTCACTAACACTTTCAATATCAGCTTTTAAGACAATGATTGAACCTTGAGGGAAATAATCTGGTAAACTAATTTCAGAATCACCATTTTTATATTCAATTTTTGGAGATTCTAATTTTTTAATATGAACTGGGACTGATGTGATTTCTTCTTTTGATTCAGTTGGATCACCAATTTTTTCTAATGCATAAGAAAATTCATGTGAAGCTTTAGTTCCTTTCAAAACAACTGGTGCTAACCATTGATCATCTGATTGATTAAATTTAGTTCTAGCAATTAAAAACCAACCTTTACCAGTCTTAGCATTAACTCTTTGTAATGTAATATATTGACCTTCATGATGAACATGCATTTCATGATCTTCTTCAATTTGAGTAGATTCTGATAATTCTTTTCTAATTTTATAAAGTTTTGATTTAACTTCACCAATACCTTTACCAAAAGTATAATTTCTTGTTTCATTAACAACATCTAATAAATGTGGATAACATTCATCATAACCGAAAACGGAACCAACACCAGTAGCACAAAATGCAACCAGAGCGGCATTTGGTAAAGTATCTTCCACAGTTCTTTTATCAAATGGAGTTTCATTATCATGTGTACAATCCATGAAAAGTGCATGAGTTCTTGAAGGTCTTAAAATTTTTGGAATTTGAATCTCGGATAAACTATTAGAAACTGGATCATTTGAAGATGGATATGCAAAATCATCTAAAGGTAAAGGTTGGAAAGAACCAATTGGTAAACCTGCATGTCTATAAACTAATCTTGATAATTCATCAACAGACCACGCTTGCATAGCTTCACGAATTAATGAAGTAATACCTAATCTTTCAACAAATAAATTATCCATATCTTCAGAACCTGTAAACAATTCACCAACAACATATAAATGAGGATTAATACGTCTTGCAAAATCTAAGAAATGTTCACCAACATGTAATGGAGTTGAATGACAATTATCAATTCTAAACCCATCGAAAATTTTAGCAGATAATTCAACATAATCTTCAATTCTTTTCCATAAATATGGTGAATCTTTTGGACCTGAACCATAACGTAATTTAACACAATCACCCCAAATAATAACTTCACGAACCAAATAACTTTTAGATTTATCAGATGCAAAATCAACTAATGGATTACCATTCCAAATCCAACCATTATTTGCCAATTGGTATTCTTTACCATCTTTAGCTTTAAATCTTGTGAAATAAGGTTCAGATAATGGACTTTCTTTGGTAATTTCACCTAATTTTGGTCCATGATCATCAATACGTAAATATTTAATTCTATTGAATAATTGTTCCAAGATATCACCAACATCATTATCATATTCTTTATATCTTGGTAAATTAATACCATCAAGAATTTTTTGAGCTTGATCTTTAACATCATTAAAGTTTATAGATGTTGAACTATTGAGTGAATATAAAATATTGGCAAATTTCAATGGATCAACTTTATTATCATAACGATAACCTAATTTGAATGAGATTGTATTCTCAGCAACAAAACTTGATAATTTTTCAATATTATTACGAACATCTTCAGGGATATCAATTTTAGTTAAATTTCCTTGATTTGTTTCCCAAGTTTTTTGTAAATCTTTTAAAGATTCAATAACATCAACTACATAAAATTCCCAAAGTTTCAATTCACCAATAACATGAGTCTTAATACCATCCATAATTTTCAATAAATCAGAAGTTGAATTCAAAACAGTTGGATAACCAAGTTTGGTTAAGTTATCACTAAATTCAATCAATTTCCCATCAAGTTCAATAGCAGAAGTTAAATGTGGAGCAGTTTCCTTGTTATAACCAGCTTCAGGATGATCTCTTAACCATTCAGAATTATTAGCAGTATGATTGAAGACAACATCAGTAATTGATAATAAATTATTCTTCTTATGAATTTTCTCAACTAAATCTTCAACATCATTTTGATTTGGGAATAATTTAGGATCAAATGTTAATTGATCATAGATTGAATATGGAGAATCAGATTCACCACGTTGTTGTAAAGGAGTGAAATGAACCAGATTATAACCCTTTTGAGAAACTTCATCAAATATGTTATCCCAATTTGAATGAGGACCTAACCATTTAGAAACAATAGATTCTAAAGCTAATGAATTGAGAGGAAGATGTTTACCATTCAATTGAAGTTTTGGTGGAACAACGAAATAGAACTTTCTTGTAGTTTTCAATAAATTTGAATCATCTCTATATGAAATATAATAACTATAAGAACCTGGATAGAAAATCTTGAATTCTAATTCATTATCCCTAGTAAATGTATTTGGAATAGTCTTTTTATAATACTTGGATCTATCAAAAGTAGTTTGAGCATCTTCAGGAACATTGATCCATACAATCCCATTTCTTGAAATTGGAGCAGCCGCTGGCATAACTAGTTTCAAATTGAATATAGCATCACCATCTTTGTATCCCTTAGGCAATGGCAAGTCAGGAAACACCACGACACCTTGCTCCTTGTTTTGACCTTCTTCGTCAACTTTAAGGATTAAAGAAGTCATTGTGAAAGCTAATAATAAAACAAGCGCCCTGTGCTAAAGATACCTTTCCAATGCTTTCACTAAATTTTAGATTCCAATTGAAGTTTTTTCTTTTTGTTGAGGATATTTCGTTTGTTTTATTTGGTTTGTTATTTAAAGATTGCTGTGCGCTGCTGCTTCCCGCGATTTTGCACATTTGTGGAGCGCATTTCAGTCGCGAATATTCAATGGTATATAAACTCATGATGATATTGACATGATTCTCGGGAAATTTAATAGGCATTATTAATTTATGATGAGATCTAAATTGAATATTACTGTATATTATAATAATTTGTTTTTATTAACCGTCTATTAATTTTCAAATCAACAACAAGTACACTGAGACCTATATTGTTTTCTATTCCCTCACGCCTGTTTATCAGGTAATGGATAATTCTCACCAGTCTTGGAATTATACAAAATAATCCCATTCTCTTTAGCAAATTTTCTTTCATCTTTTTTATAAAAATATAATATAACAAATGTCCATACAACTAATGAAAAAGCAGCTGCTGCAGTCCATGAATAACCCTTGAGGAATCTTGGTTGTTCACTTGTAGCCCACACGATAACTGAGATCCAGGCACTAAATGTTTGTGCAAGGATATTAATAATAACCATAACAATTGATCTTTTTTGTAAATCTCTTCTCAAAATATCACCAGCCCATGAATAACAAGTTGGTGCAGCTGCCCAACCCGTATATTGTAACATCCATGCAAACCATTTAGCAGGTTCTGGTACATTCCAACTTGCTAATATAACATTCCCTATAAAATTGAAAATTTGTGAAATGAAAATAGCTTGCCAACGTGAATGAAATAAATCTGCATAACATCCTGTTAATAATAACCAAATAATCCCCACGGCAGGTGATACTGCTGATAATTGATTAACTTTTGGAATAGAAAATCTACCTAATGATTTTAACCATAATAAATAAGCCCCCGAGGTACCATTATTATTATTCCATAAGAAAATATTCCATAAACTTAATGCATAAACTTGCCATGATGTTAAAATTTGTTTCCAAATTGATTTATCGAAAAATTTCTTGGAATAATCAATTGTACCTGATGTATTATTTTTATTCATTCTTGATCTTGATAATTTAACTTCATCATCTGTTAACCATATAGAATAACAATGTTCTGGTGTACCAGGTAATGAATAAAATCCAATAATCCCCACAGCAAAACTAATAACAGCATCGAAAATAAACATCCATCTCCAACCTTCTAATCCATGAATCATATGGAATGAACTAAATAATTTCCCCTGGAGTAATCCACTAGTTGCAACACCTAAATATTGACCAATATAAAAAATTGTTGATCTACGAACAATTTCATCTGATGTATAAAAACTTGCAAATAAAAATTGTCCACTAACATAAGCACCTGATTCAAATAATCCAACAAAAAATCTCATAACTTTTATTTGAGCAACTGTTTCCACTCTATATGAAGCCAAAGTGAAAATTGACCATAAAATATCTAAAGCTGGTAAAATATAATTCATTGGTAATTTATAAAGAGCATACATGAATGGAATTTGGAAAACTATAGATCCAACGGTAAACATTGCCTGAGTATTAACTAAATCGTTCCCCTTAAACCCCAAGTCTTCTTTCATACCAGAAACATAAGCATTATTTAAATTTGTTTGATCCAAATATTTAACCCAATATTGCATCATTAAATAAAAAGTTAATGTAATATCTAATTTTATAATTAATTTACGTTCAGCTGGTGTATCAGATTCATTAAACCATTTATACCATTTATGTTTTGATCTTTTAGCTTTATTTTGTCTATATTCATATTCATCAAAAAATTTCCACCATGGTCTATTTGCTTCATCTCTATATTCTAATTGTGTTTCACCATCTTCTTCATCATTATGAATTAAAGCTTCTGTAGTATCAATTGGATCTTTTGAAATCTTGGAATCTTTAGCTGAATCTGTTTCTTGTAATTCAGTATGGAGATCATCCTCAACGTGTCTTTCAACAGGTATGAACCCCCATTTAAGTCTTTTAAAAGGTGTTAATAAACTCATTTTTCAACCTTTGGTGATATTAATCAATGGGTATAAAACAATAGAACACCAGGGTTTGATAAAAAAAAAAGCAGGACCCTTCCCACTTTTTATATCTCAAAAGATCTTGGAACATTTTTACGGCTTAACGTTATCTTCAACTCATCAAAAGATCTTCAAAGTTTATACGTGAATAATTTTTTTTTTCAACAGTTTCTGCTGCATTAATAGTCATAATTTATTGACACATCTCGCCGTTCAAATTGCGTTATTTACACCACAGTTTTTAATGCGCGAATTGGAAAAAAAATATACGAGCCAACAATCAAACATCATCAACTGAAAGAATAGGGCTTACCTGCCAATAAGAACGTAGCAAGGTAGGTACTAGTTCATAGTCTGATTAGTTGTTTTCTCCTTTTATTACATATCGTATCTCTTTTTTTCCTTAAAAGAATATGGGTTATTCATTAATTAGTGACTAAAACACATTATTTAAAACAATTGTGATAAAATATATAAACCAACAATAACAATCAACAAAAAGAATAATAAGATTGGACCTAACCCAAAGTTATAAATATATAATTCTTTTAATTGATCTAGATATTGAATCATAACTTTACTTGATAATTTTGATTCACCTTCAGTTCTAACACCAAATGAATAAGGAACTTCACCAATTGGTTCATTTTTTGGTAATGGTAATTTAGCTAATAATTCTAAAGCAATTTTAAAACCCTGGGTATTAATATTTTCACCACCTTGTTTTAAATATTTTTTTTGAACACCAAAAAATCCAGACATTGGATCTGAAGCTGTTGTTAAAGGTCTTGCTAAAATTCTTGCACCTGAAGAAATAACACGACGATATAATGGCCAATCTTTATCAATACCAACACCTGCAGCATATCTAGTACCAATTGAAAATGGATGTTTTCTTAAATTTTCCAAGAATTCAGGAACAGTTTCTGGAGGATGTTGTAAATCAGCATCCATACATAATAAATATTCACCTTTACCTTCTTCAAACCCTCTCAAGACAGCAGAACTTAAACCTCTTTCAGTAGTTCTAACAATGATTCTAACGTTATAACCTTGTTTTTGTAAAGCTTCAACTTCTTCAACAGAACCATCATTTGAATTATCATCAACGAAGATTAATTCAGTTTTTTTAGATTCAGCTGGACCTAAAGCTGCAAATAATCTTGTAGTTAAAGGTTTGATGTTTAACTTTTCATGGTATGCTGGGACGACAACAGTAGATTCAATAGCCATTGTGAGATATAAGCTTTGGTGTGATTACTTGTTGCTCTTATACTATTTATGTCTTTGAATGTTCATTGTTTACGTGTCAAATGATTTTGATGGAAAACGCGATGAGAAAAGCTGACATAACCCGCGAATTGTGTTCCAGACTCCACATAGTGAAGGAATTTAAAATGTATATTGTTTCTCTTTGGAATTGATGAATTCATAAATAAGTGGCGAATTTATAGGATTGGGAACTTTTATCTTCTAAATCACTGGAATATCTTTATAGCGAATGGACTCTCCAGAATTTTCAAGAGAAGGAAATTGAGAGTCAATCAATTAATCATATGAGCAATTCATCGGGGATTTACTTATGATTTTAGTTAGCTTTGAAAACTATATAATTGATCAACTGCATGCTATAAATATATAATATAATATTAGATATCATTTATACAATCTCAGATAACCCCCAATCTATAATAAAGAGTTTTTCATCAACTTTTCTATATATCAAATTCCTTGTTGCTATATCATTATGATAAATTTTTAAACTGTCTAGAATTTTAAGCTGTCTATCTAATTCTCTCTCAATACGTGAATTTGATTTAAATTCATCTGAATAAACTTTCCTTCCCTGGATTCTTTCCATTAAAACAGCATACCCATGTATCTCTGATAAACAGGTTCTTGAATTTGTTAGATTTATAATAAAACTCTTGTAAATTTTGGGACAATTAATAACTTTGGACTCATCTGAACAATTTTCATTATGATTCCCAATGATTTTCAAACCTTCAACTTCTCTTTGAAAATGTTTAAATATTTGTTTGTCCTCAAACTTATTAAAATCTAATAAATCTATTTGATAAATTTTTAAAATCAATTCATCATTTAATGAAACCCCATCAATTTCATAACCTAACCCATCTTTAACATTTTTATATGGTATTTTAAATACTTGACTATGGAATTCATCTCCTCTTTGTAAAGCATTTGTTTTATTTATACCGTCAGGGAAAATTTCAGAGATCTTTAAGCTAAAACATTCAGAAACATAATCATATTTTTCTGAACAATTTGCTAAGTAATGAACACTTTCATTATCTAATTTTTCAGTAATTGTACGTTTAAATAAATGATCAAACTTATTTTTCTTTTGATTTTTATCATTTAAATAATTCAAGTCATCCTCCAAAATATTACCAGCTCTTATAATTGTATAGATAATTGCCCAATTTATAGTAAGTAATTGATCTTCATAACCCATAATTTTATATCTTATATTCAAATCTAATACTTTTTGTTCATTAATCTCAAAAACTTTAGATTTCTTCACATTCAGTTCTAAAATAATTATACTTGATAAATTTGTTAAAATTCCTATATTACATCCAGTTTCATTCATATATGTAATTAGTTCCTTTATCATATTTCTTATAAGTTTATGTTCATAGTTATCAGAGTTGACTTGATTTTCTACTGAATTTCCTATAAATTCTTTGAAAATTTCTTTTAATTTTTTAAACCTCTTAGATTCAAACACCACTAATGAATGCCTTGAACCGTTATTTAATGAACTAATATGTATTGGAATATGCATTATTGACCTGTTGTAATTTGAATTTGTATCACTAGTGATTAATGATTCATTTTGTTCAATTTTATTGGATTCATTGTTATTGGATCTGCTTGACGTGTATCTTTTGATTAATTCATCCTCATGAATTCTAAGAGAGGGATAGAATACTGACATTGCTCTATTTATATTCTCAATAGAATGAATGATTTTTAAAGTTATATCTTTATACTCATTGATTGGGTTTACTCTTGAATCCATGATGATTTGATAAAACCTTGCCATTTTCGAATCTAAATCCATACTATTGAATTTTTCATTATTTATTGTCTTTTCTATAATTTCGTTTTTTATATCATTAAATTTATCATTTTCATTTCCATAATACCTGTAATCCCAAAGCCATGTCATAAGGAAATCAGTTTTAAAAACATTCTTTTCTCCAAATAACTCAATTTTTCGTATAACACCATTACAAATCATAGAGATTTCATCAATGGGGATCTCTTGGGAGTTTGTAATAACGATATCTCTGTTATCCTGCATCAATTTACTTGTATTCAATCTCTGTGAAGGATTCATAAGCTCTTTAATAATTTTCTCATCATACATTGATTTCCTATCATTTTCATCCTTGAAAATTGAATCAATTACATGACAAATGAATTTGTTGTGTGGATCTAATACTGGATTAATTATAATTTCAGGTCTTGTCATTGTCATGGTGAACCATGGTATATTATGGAAAATACTTTTATTATATGGTAAATTTAAATTTCCTGAAAATCCAGCATCTTTTTCATCTTCTGAAAGTTGAAATAAATTGAATATACGGAAAACGTCGACAACATATTGTTTATTGACATCATCAATTCTATTAAAATCATCAAGATCATCTTTATAATATGCTTTTTTAATCATATCAAATGACAAGTTTTTAACAGGGTCTTTTGTTGTAGTAATTAGGTTTTTGATGCGTATTCTTCTCAATTCCTTTTTTGCAATATTGCTAGTCCCATCATCAGCACCAGACATCTTAGTTCAATTGTCTCCAATAATATCACCTAAAACTATGAAATAAATTAGAAATCATTAAAACTTTTTGAGAAGTAAATAAACAAATTTAAAAATTACCCTCGGTTCTCTCTACTATTATCACATGACCATGAGCTTCCCCTTTTGGGTAACTTCCGACCTCGCCCAATCACGGCGTTGCAATTTTAAATCTTTGAAGAAAAAAAAAAGGCATTCAAATCAAAATACATTAAAACAAAATTGATTACTAGACATTGATTAAATTCATAAATATCATTATCTTCATCATTCCAAAATGCTTTCAAGAAGATTGGCTAGATCAATTCCAACCTCTACCAGAGGTTATGCCACAAAAATCCAAGCTGCTGATCATGAATCTGGTAAAATTTCATCTTTAACTGTTAAAGTTAATGGTGGTTCTCGTTACCAAGATAAAGATGGTTTAGCTCATTTATTATCAAGATTTAATTTCCAAAATACAAGAAATAGATCAGCTTTGAGATTAACTAGAGAATCTGAATTATTAGGTGGTGAATTTAAATCAACAGTTACAAGAGATGGTATTTATTTAAGTGCTAATTTCTTGAAGGAAAGTTTACCATATTTTGTTAATGCAATTGGTGATGTCTTGTATAAATCTTCATTTAAAGAATATGAATTCCCAGAAACTGTTTTACCAGCTGCTAAATATGATTTATCATTAGCTTTAGCTAATCCAACTTTCAAAGCTAATGAATTATTACATTCAATTACTTATAGAGGTGATTTAGGTAATCCATTATTATATGATGGTGTTTCTAAAATTTCTTTACAAGATGTTAAAGAATATGCTAATAAAGTTTATACAAGAAATAATATTGAATTACATGGTAAAGGTATTAATCAAAAAGATTTAGAAGGTTTCTTTAGAGATTCAACTTTATCAAAATTACCAGAAGGTTCATCATTATTATCAACAAAAGCTCCAAAAACTTTTGAAGGTGTTGAATCAAGATTAAGATCTGTTGGTTCATCAACTGTTGGTATTGCTATTCCAGTTAAAACTGCTGATTTTGCAACTTATGAAGTTTTATCAAATTATTTAACTTCTCCATTAAGTGAACTTTCTTCAATTATTTCAGAAGTTAAATTTAATAAATATAATCAATCAGGTTTATTCACTTTATTTATTAATGGTGAAGCTTCATCAATTTCAGAAAAAATTAAAACTGTTGTTAAAACTTTAAAAAAATCAACAGATATTTCAACTGCTAATAAATTAACTACTGCTGAATTAGCTTTAGCTAATGATACTGCTTTAGAACCATTAACTTTTGATGTTTCTAAAGTTAAAGATTTCAAATTAGGTAAATTCAACTATGTTGCCGTTGGTGATGTTAATAAATTACCATATGCTGATGAATTATAATCCAAATAATAACATATAATCCTCATCAGTTTGAGATAAGAACGTCATGAACATAAAAACCATATATATATATCTATATACATAACCATAAACATAAAAGAAATCAATATTTTAGCATTTTAGAACAAAAAAAGAAGTTAAAAGAATTTAAAAGGGAAGATAAAAATTCAAAAAAAAAAAGCAAAAAAGAAAATTTAAAATCATATAAAGAATCATGGGTACCAAAATCTTTTATTATTAACCTTTTTTAGAACATATTTATATAATCCCATGATTTAATCATATTCTGTAATTGTTTATTTTATTTTATATATACACTAATGTGAATGAAAGTGTAGTTTACTTAATAAACAAAAGACTACGCTGTTATCTAGCACCAAAAAACCAAACATCTATTAAAATATTAATCATATACTATACTTAAGCCAACCACTTTACTCTTTCAATTGTTGTATATATAAAACATTATTACATCTAATAAACAAATCATTTCCTAATGAAGTAGATACACCATCAACAATCTCTTCAGGTTCACTAAGACTTATATTGAAATAATTGTCACTTGAATTTAATATACCTTTATAACTTGTATTATTAAATTTTAATTTTATAATAACTCTTGTTCCTACTAATTCTTTAATGAATGGTTTAGGATTTATAACGTTTAGCTATATGTAAGTTAGTATTATTGGTCTCTCCCCCGATCAGTAGAATACATTCTAGTATACTCACAGACATGATTTCAGCTTTAAATAATGAATAATCTTGAGGGTTCCAATGTCAATTTCTGATCAAATATATCTACTATCAAATCTTCTTTAATATTATACCAATGAAATAATAAACTATGAAAATTCGCGAAGTGGTGTTTGGGTTGTACTGTCGCGAAAAGTGTAAATGTTTATTATTTATTAGTTATAAACTTGGTAAAACAACTAAATAAACCAACAATTCAATTAATTACAAGTGTTTGTCTTCAATATTCTGAATATTCTGGTGGTGCTGATTCCAGCCTTTGATTGTTTCTCACATTTATCTCTTCATTTCCACATTCCATATCATATATCGTGAAATACGTATCGTCATAAAAATGAGGATTATCAAAATCAATCTTGATATCTGAGTAACTCTTGAGGAAATCATCATTTATAACATGTCTAATTTTCGTGCTTGAGAAAAAACTCTTGTATTCTATATTGCTTGTGAAAAAATAGACACAGTTACGATGCGGGATTGTTCCTTCAATATTTGATTTTTGTCTTTGGATAACTTTTGCAACTAGTTCCTGTGGTGAAGTATAATTTGTCCTAGTTTCTAATGAATTTGAATAGAAATTCATTAATTTACAAAAAATTCTTAAATATTGAGTAGCTTGAATGGCTATAAGAAATTTTGGTAATCTTTCACTGTTGATTCTAGAAGTATAGTCATCAATTTCTCTATCAGATTTTAAAGTATTAGTTTCATTTAAATAATTTAAAACTTGTAAAATGTTCAAATCAGGTCTCATCAATACAATGAAACCATGCTTTGAGCCATATGCATCAAGATATTCTCTAATATCCTTAATATCATTCTCATTTAATGTATTTGTAGGGTGATCTCTCAATTTCAATTTAACAGCAAATTGTTTATATTCAACGTATTGAGGCTCAACAATGTGAAAAATTTCATTTGATTTGAAATCAAAAGAAGTTCCTGGGTCAAATAGAGCAGCAAGAAATCGATCAGACTGGCAATCAAGGAATGTGTTACTGCAATTTGGATCAAATTCTTTATATATTGGTTCCAAGCATAACGTTTCAATTAATTCTTCATCTGTTAGACTTAAAATTTTAAAGTATCCTAATCTATTGGAATGATCATTAGCCATCTCAGGTTTATTAGCTGTGAACCATGATTTTAGTGTTGAAATCATATTCGACGTGGCAAGTTATATAAATATATCACGAGTCTTGATTAAACAAACATATGATGTATATTATTGACTAGAATGAAGATCAATTCATCGCTTATATTTATATGCGTCATTAGCAAGTGATATATTAATCTAGCTCAATTAAATAGAGAAGTTTATATAATATTAGAAAATGAAGTTAAAGGTAACCAATATATTGAGAGAATAATTAGTTATTACATCCATGAGATATATATGTTATAGATCACTTCACTAGAATTATGAGAACTTTATTGAACATAAATAAACGTTAGTGCTTGGTCTATTGAAGTTTCTTTGAAGGAATATCGTGCTTCAAGGAGAAAATATATAGCTAAAGTCGACATTATAAACCCATTCAATTATGCTGTATATTGTACCACTTTCAGCATGGCTCACTCATTATTTAGTACCGTCGCGAAAAGTGTAAATGTTTACATTTTTATGTGTGAACATTTGGCCACATGATCAATTGATGAAATTTTAGTTGAGCGACGGGATATTATACTATGTATGAGATGATTCAAAATATTTTATAATACCTTAATATTATATTTTTATCAGTAAATCAGAGGCGATTATATGTTTATTCTCATTTAAAGTGGTTATTATGACTAAGCACGCTAGCAAACATTATGTCATCGATGCCAAAAAGACGAGCTGTAAATAGAATTTGAAAATGAAAATTCTATTTACTGCTCTTTTACCCTGTATGAATATGCACGATTTTTATATGTGTATCTATAGTAACCATCTATAGTATTGATTACATAGTAGTATAAGTAAAGCTCATAAATTCTATTTAATCTATAAATAATTTGGTATTTCTATATTCTATATACATCTTGTATGTTCCTATTGCTCATTCAATTCACTTAGATTTGTATTTGATGAAATTGGTGTAACAAATGAACTAGTATCTGGTGAAGTTTCTCCTTGTTTGAAAATTATATATGATAAAGGAATTGGTTTGAAACCATCACTTGAAACTAATAATTTATTATAAATCCTTGTCCAATATATTTGTGTCAAGATCCATGGTTCATTTAGTGTATCTGGTACAGGATCTGTAACTTGTGTAATGAAATATGCAATACTTAATTGTTGTAAAAATAAGATAACTAATGCAATGTAATTAAACTCATATTCCAAAAAGAAAAAAATGGAACCAAATCCAAATGAAAGACCAGCTCTTGAATCTAACCAATCTTCACATTGTTGAATTGAAAAATTTAATTTTTGAAAATATGGTATATTTAAAATTGCTTTGATAATGAATTGTGTTGTATAATAAAATGCATATAATTTCCAAACTGCTTCTGTTGGTATTATAAGTCCAATAATAAAGAATAATAGGGTTAAACTTGAACCTAATTTAGAATTAAAATTTCTTGAAACAATAAAACTAACCAAAGGTGATCCAATATATGGTAAAAATGAAACAGAAACCAAAAATAAATTCCCACTAATCAATTGTAAATAAGATCTAAATAAATAACTCAAGTGATTAATTTGTGATATTGATAACCATTCCAATTTAGATAATAAATTTGTAAAAGTTGATCTTTTCCTTAATTCAACTCTTTTCAATTTAATCAATCCAGTTGAATAAATTAGCTTAGGTTTTTTATGACTTGCTATAGTAACTTGATCAATATATTGTAATCCACTATTAAAAATATCTTCAAAAACATCACAATAAAAAGTATAAATAATTAATAATACCATTGGTTGAACTTGTAGAACATCTTCAATCAATATAGTAATAACCCCTTGATACCAATCTATTTCAATCTCCTTCCTCAGGAAAAACTTAAACCCATAATAAACCACTTTTAAAACATAATTTGGTATAGAAAGTAAAATCTGTACAAATATAGATAATTGTAATGCAACCAATGTAAATTTAAAATACTTTGGATTTTCAAAAAAGAACTGATTTTGTAAAAGTCTATAACCACCAAGTATAGCAAATTGATAACCTTTAACTATTGCCGTTAGGGAGAAAGTTGGACTTGGATTTGATACAAAAATTGGTGATGCCATTATACGATCCCAATAAAATTGTGTCAATGATTAAGAACTGGTGCAGTTAAATGAATAAAACGGGTTTTGGGGGAATGAAATGGTTTTGAATGATTATGATAGTGAATTCTGGGGGAAACTGCTCAAATAAGTAGATAAATAACTCAACTTATGGAGAAGTATTAAAGATCAAACCGTTTAAACAGAAAATTAAGATCTTGGAGTTGAAAAAGGTACGCAAGCAAAAAAACGTTCTTCGGAAAAAAAAGAGACAACCAAAAATTTCTACAAAATTCCACCGGAATTAAAAATTATATAAAGTAGTAAATTTATCAAAAGTCAAATCACACGAAAAAGTATATAAATATTCAAAAAAGATATAAATCAAAACAATAACAACAATCAAAACAGTTCAAGAGTTCATTTCAGAGTCTTATATAAATCTTTAGCCCCCATATTTGGAATTCTTCTATCATTTTTCAAACCTTCAATTCTTCTTTTATCCATCAAAGATTTAGCCAATTCTAAATCATGATATTTATTCATCAATTTGGTATAAAATAATCCACAAGCATTACATAAAGTTGCTGATCCATATGGTCCTCTTCTCCATTCTGGTGTTTCATCTGAATCACATTGTTTACACAATTTACCTGGGATATAAGCAGTCTTCTTTGCTTTAGCCTTCTTGATTTTACCATTTGTGGATGAGGATGATTTTTTACCAATTTTTGAACCATTAGTCTTTGGTGAAATTGATAAAGAACGATCTTTTGTTGATCTGGTGGTCATGGTCATTGTTGATGATGATGAAGATGAAGTTCTTGGTTCTGGTGAAATAGTTCTACCATATTCTAATGGTGTGGTCTTTTCACTTGAAGTTCCTGCTTCACTTGTGGTTTCACCTGATGTGGTTTCACCTTCTGGTGAGATTGATAAAGAATTATCTGATGTGGCATAACGTTCTCTTGTTGCGTCTTCCTTTATCAATTCACCACGATGTTCATAAATTTTTTGGTAAAAATTTCTAGTAATGTTCAAATTATTCATAATCTTTTCAATTGAATCTTTACTAAAATCACAAGTTCCATCTTCTAAAGAATTGACTAAACCTGAATAAAGTTTATATTGTTCATTTTGATAAAAATCATGAATTTCTTTTGAAGATTCAACACCTTTTTCAATCAAATTACACAATTCAGCTAAATGAGCCATTGTATCAAGATATAAATATTTTGAATGATCATTTTTGGAAACATATCTATCATCATGATCTGTAGTACTTGTTGCTAGTTGAGGTGTTTCTTCATCTTCTGATGATTCAAATCCAGGTGAGACTGCTCTTTGATTTGATGGAATTTGATTCAAAGTATACTCATAACTTTCACGTCTACTATTATTTAAATTTTGTGACAAGATTGAATCAGTTGATAATGGTGTTTGTAATGAACTATTATTATTATAATTTGAATAATGTGGTGGATCAAATGGTGTTGATCTTGGTTGTTGATTATAAGTATAATTGTTAATTGGTTGAAATGGTTCAATGATACCATGGTTTCCATTATTATTAAATAATTCACCAATAGATGGTAATCTTTCATTCATATTTGATAATGGTGGTAATTGTGTTGATGAACTTGATTCTAAACCATTTGAATTGACTCCATGACGAATTCTTGAATTAATATTGGAAACAAAACCTTGATTGTTCATTTTGATATAATCTATTTCTCTTTTGGTTTGTGATATTTGTATATATATACTGGTGTATGTAATATAAGCAGCTCTAATGTGTTTGGAAAAGTTGTATAACAATTAGTAAATAAGTAGTTGCACTCTCAAGACTTTAAACTCGTGATATAATCAGTAATATATTGATGTATAATAATTCTAAAATTGATAGATAATATGAACAACTGTTATACCAAGAGAACAAAAAATATTGAATAAAGACAACTAAACCAAATTTCAACTAATATTTATAAGTTAATTTGAAACAGAAAATCGATTCAAAAATATCTCATATATAAGTTATAAAACTCTTCTCAAAAAGATTCTAAAATATCTGATCTTTAATGTATGAAAGATGAAAGATCAGTAAAACTATGATGTAATATAATCTCAAGATCCTCTCAGGATACAAGAGTGGTTAAAACTTCTCAAATGAGTTGATCCTATGAATATAATTAGTATAAAACACTTCATATTGGGTTATCTAAACTCATGATTAAACCAGAATAATCCATACCAAAAAGAGAGTAACACTTGTATAGCTTCTAAAGCTATAGGCTATAATAGCTAGATGATTCTAACAGCAATTAGTATAGCAAATTTAGAGCTGCTAAGTGAACTTCACCAACTAATTTCCAGTAACTAATAAACCACTCTTTAATTAAACTCAATTGTAAATCCTTTGTTGTTTATAAAATTTGCCATTCAATTGTTGACATTGAAATTTGAGAACAATAAAAAAATGAATTTTGTGACACAAAATAATTTTCGTAAATCTTTCTTAATTTGATCAAATTTTCGTTTTTTGCACAATTTGACAGGTGTTTTGCGTAATTACTACTTTTAGTAATTTGGGAAATGTTTTGACGTGATCAAAAATTCGGATAAAAGTCCATAAACGTCGACAAAGCGAATTCAGATATCAAATATTGCAGACAAATTAAATGCCACATTTAATTGGAAGATCTATAAAGGGTAGATATTGATGAATTGTCAAGTTGCTTAGTATGTTGATCTATGAATCATAGATATCATGAATACACCAGTTAAAAGATGTCAAAAGATCCAAATACAATCAAGACATCAGAACATGAAATAAATGAAATAACTATTGAATCACCAAAAACTACTGAACCAACTGATATATCACAAATCTTGGCTGATTCACATGATAATATATTACCATTTCATAAAGTAATTGTGGTATTCCTTGCCCTAGCTTCATCATTATTCCTTTCATTCATTGATCAAAGTGGATTAACAATCTCACTTCCCTTTATTGCAAAAGAATTGAATGCTCAAGAAACCATATCATGGGCAGGTACAAGTTCACTTATTGGACAAACTACATTTATGATCTTATTTGGTAGATTTAGTGATATTTTTTCAAGAAAATATGTTATTATCTTGTCAATTTTAATTTTGGCTTTGGCTGATCTTTCATGTGGATTTGCTACAAAATCTTATCAATTTTATATTTTCAGATCATTTGCTGGGATTGGGAATGGTGGTATTATGAGTCTTAGTATGATGATTACATCCGATATTATCAGTTTGGAACAAAGAGGTGTATACCAAGGGATAATGGGAAGTTTTGTTGGATTGGGTAATATTGCAGGACCTTTTTTATCAAGTGGATTTATAAATATTAATTTAGAAAATTTAAAATGTTGGAGATATTTTTATTATCTTATAGCTCCTTTATTAATTATTGATGCTGTTTTATTATGGGTTTTCGTTCCTTTTACTCATCATAAACAAGATTTTACTAAACAATTGAAACAAATTGATTCATGGGGGTTTTTATCTAGTTCTGTGTCAATTATTTTCTTTCTGATTCCTATAAGTGGTGGTGGATCAACTTTTAATTGGTCAAGTCCATTAGTTATAAGTTTTTTCATTATAAGTTTCATTTCACTAATTGTTTTCATAATTATTGAGCTTAATTTTGCAAAATTACCAATGATTCCAATTTATCTTTTCCATACTAAACCATCATTAACTTTTTTATTTTCACATAATTTTTTCTTTGGTATTTCATATTTTGGTATGTTATATTATATACCATATTATTTACAATTAATTCGTGGATATAGTTCAATTGATTCATCAAAATTTTTATTATGTTTAACTATACCAACTATGATTAGTTCATTTATTGGTGGATATGAAGTTTCGAGATCTAAGAGATATTGGTATGTTATTTGGACTGGTTACATCTTATGGACAATAGGTATATGTTTATTAAGTTTATGGAATGAACATTCAAGTATTGTACCAATTATTGCATCGTTAATCATATCAGGATTTGGAGTTGGATGTATTTTCCAACCAACTTTAATTGCATTACAAGCCCATTCATTCAGGAAAGATAGAGCAGTTGTTATAACAATAAGAAATATGTTACGTGGATTAGGTGGATGTGTTGGATTATCAGTATCTTCTACAATATTATCAAATTTTTATATTAAAAAATTAAATTCATCAGAAGGTTTTAAATTGTTTACTAAAAGTGAGATTTTAAATTTAGAACGTGAAATTTATACAAAATTTTCATTAGATTTGTATACATCTAAACAAATTGAATTTTTGAAAAGGATCTATATGGAATCATTAAAGAATGTTTTTTATTTATGGATAGCGTGTATAATTTATTGCCTGTTTACTAATGCCACTGTTAGAGATCATGGATTAGAATCAATTGATGGAGAAAAGAAATCTGATGAGGAAACATCTAGCAATCAAGAAAAAGCATAACCATAAACACATTCAATTCTTCAATACAAATTCATCAATAAACCATTTATGAAATCTAAAATCATTTGTAAGTTCTGGATGGAATGAAGTACCTAATATCTTTCCCTGTCTAACAGCAACAATTAAACCTGAATCTAATTTATGTAAAACTTGAACAGGTGAATTATTTTGGAAATCTTTATTGTTTGAATATATAATATTTTGATCTTGATTATCAATAATAGATTCTATAGGAATGAATTCTTTATTATAACTAGTTTCTAAAATTTTTGAAATAACAGGAGCTCTAATGAATACAGTTGGGAAATTATCAACACCAGGTATAAAACTTCCAAAATCCAATGGTGATTCAAATGATTCTTGTTGTCTACCAAATGCATTTCTCTTAACTTGGATATCTAAAGCACCAAGTATTTTCTGTTCAGGTCTTCCATTAATGATTTGTTTTGCTAAAAAGATTAACCCAGCACAAGTTCCCCATATAGGTTTATCAGATTGTATATATTTCAATAATGGTTCAAACATACCAGTACGTTCTGCAATCAAAGACATTGCAGTAGATTCACCACCTGGGATCACTAAGGAATCACATGTTATCAATTCTTCTGGAGTTCTAACCTCGATGAATTTGAAATTAAGATCTGAATAAGTCTGTGTAGCTGCTTGTAAGAGTTCGATATGTTCTTTGAAAGCACCCTGGAGAGCTAAGACACCGACTGTGTACTGTTTTAATACTGTCATCTTCACCTATTCCTCACCAACTGGTCTACCGCTGGTCTACCACTCGTACCCTCCTCTATATATATCCAATGTCCATATCTTCGGGAATCCATCACCATAAATCCATATCTATGATACCCATTCCGAGTCAAACACGTCAACCACGTCAAACAGGAGTCACCCACATCGGCGCGCGCATTCTTAGCGAATATGGCACTGTTAAGCCCAAGGCCAAAAGGCCAAAAACCGTATACGTACACGGTACCAGGTATAAAAGCTTACCAATTGGCAATGACTCAATGACTCAATGACTCCTTATCCAATAACATCGTTGAAACCGTAAGCGAATATCTGGATTAATTGACTCAGAATGATTAATAAGAACAAGACTTTTTGGTTATGAGATACTTTTGAATTCTTTTCAGTATAAATAGTGGGACATAATCAACGTTTGATCTATACCCATCCAATTGAACAAGATTAAAACAACTCAAACAGATCAAAGTACACAATGTCAGAACAAAAATTAAACAAAGGTTTAGCACAAATGCTAAAAGGTGGTGTCATCATGGATGTTGTTAATTCAGAACAAGCTAAAATCGCTGAAAAGGCAGGAGCTGTTGCTGTTATGGCCCTTGAAAGAATTCCTGCAGATATGAGAGCATCAGGTCAAGTTTGTAGAATGAGTGATCCCAAGTTAATTCAAGAAATTATGGATACTGTTTCAATCCCAGTCATGGCAAAATGTAGAATTGGTCATTTTGTTGAAGCTCAAGTTTTGGAAGCTATTGGTGTTGATTATATTGATGAATCTGAAGTGCTTACACCAGCTGATAAAAAGAATCATATTAAGAAGGAAAATTTTAAAGTTCCATTTGTTTGTGGTGCTAAAAACTTGGGCGAAGCTTTGAGAAGAATTAATGAAGGTGCTTCAATGATTAGATCAAAAGGTGAAGCTGGTACTGGTGATATATCATCTGCCGTTGGACATGTTTCATTAATCAGTGAACAAATTCAATACATTATTTCTCCAGAAAGAACTGATGAAGAATTAGAAAAATTTGCTAAAGATGAAAGAATCCCAGTGGAATTATTACATCAATTGAAAACCTTGAATGGGAAATTACCAGTTGTTAATTTTGCAGCAGGTGGTGTTGCAACTCCATCAGATGCTGCTTTATGTATGCAATTAGGTTGTGATGGTGTATTTGTTGGTTCAGGTATTTTCAAATCTAAAAATCCAGAAAAATTAGCTACTGCAATTGTTAATGCAGTTACAAATTATAAAGATCCAAAGAAAATCTTGGAATATTCAACTGATTTAGGTGATTTAATGTTTGGTGTTGCTATTGATCAATTAAAAGATAATGAAAAATTATCTCAAAGAGGTTGGTAGATAATTTAATCGCTCTGGAAGTACTTTTGTCTTTAGAAAACTACATGTATATCTTTTCAATTCTATAGAAATGCAATTTTATTATTATATAAATCTATTCAATTAGTACTGTAGAAAAAACATCATATTTTTTAACTTTTGAAGCAAGATTATGAAGTGAATGGCTTATTGAAGCTTTGTGGTCATTATTTCCAACTTTTTCAATATCTGATTCACTTGTAGGATCTAAATCTAATTGAGCAATTGAAACTTCTAAATCTTCTAAATCATAAACAATATACATTGAACTTAGGAAAATATCACCCAATAAAATCATGTCATCAGTTAATGATAATATCTTCAATAAACATTGATCATCATGTTCTGTTATCATGTTTTTCAATGGGACTTTAATGGTTTTATTTTGAAAAGTTAAAGAAATGAAATCATCTTCATTTTCTAAATATGAACAATCAACATCATAATAATCATAACTATCACGTTTATGAATCTTTCCAGAAGATCCTAATTTATTAGCTAATTTCTCTAATAATGGTTTAGGGAAATTTGCAGTTGTTGTACCTGAATCCAATAAAGTTTCATAATCATCAGAACTCAAAGTTTCATTATCATCATTAATACTTAATCCTATACCATTTAATTCAACTGAAGTTCTTGAATCTGAAATCATTGGTATTGTCTCTAATTCATCAATATATTTACTATGATCCACACCTCCAATTAATAAAGAACCTGAATAACTCCCTGGGACATCAGGAATCAATGAATAAACAACTTTATCAATAATCCCATCATTTTTTAATCTTTGTGGGAAATTTGCATATGTATAATGTTCATCATTTATTAAATATGTTGTTTCACTTTTCAATAAACCTATCCCTAAAATAGCTGATGCATTTGAATTATTTGTCACTGCAAATGAAAAATTATTTAATGTTATACCATCGAGTGTTATTGAATCTGTTCCCCAAATACCAGTTGATAAAGAACCATCCAAATATGTAATTTTAAACTCAGTATCATTTGAATTCCATGTCTTGGAATCATGATAATTGAAAACATTCTCACTTGAACAATAATTCTGTATAGATTTAGCCAACTGAGTTAATTCTTCTTGTTTTGTTGTATTTGAACCTTCAGGGAAATCAACACTATCAATAAATCTATCACCTTGAGGTTTTCCATCTTTACATTTGGAATTATTTGAACCTGGGAACCAAAGATCTGAAGAACCTGTATCTAGGACTGCTAATATGGATTGATTTTGAGAGCCAACTGATATATTAACATAATAAGCTATGGTATCATCAATGAAATTTATATGAGAATCTCTTTTATGTAATGATTGTGATTGTTCTGGTTTGGTTAATTTTTTTGCTGTTTGAAATTGTATTTGACATGATACTGATATTATGAGTGAAGATAGTATTAAAGAATGTATTAGCATTATGAAATGAATGTATTGTATATGAATGAGGTATCAAGTGAATGGAATGTTGATTACTTCAAGTATCTAATAGTATAAGGAATGTTGAATATCAGGAAGTAACAAAGTTAATAAGGGTATCCATAATGTACCTTATTTAATAAATCATTGTAAATCTTTTTAATATGGAGGCATTGGATCATAGTGGTAGTGGATATAACTATTACTTTAATGAAGTGCATATACTCGTACCTTAATCAAAGGAGAAGTTGTTCCAGCCTTTGCGATGAGTTTGTGCGATGATTTTTTGATTCCAGGCTTGCGCTTTCCTTTTGAAATGGAGTTGACACATCGGTGAGTACACAGAACAGGAACAAGAACAAGGATTACTAGATCATGGTTTAAATAGTGACGAGTTTGTTATTTGATAGTATAACAGTAGTAATCTTTCCCTTTCTAATGATATCAATAAAGTACAGTGTTGTTTAGTAGTAAATATCTGTGGTTATATTGTGTAGTTGTTTCGGGTTCAAACTGAAAACTTTTCACTAATTGAGAAGAGCCAGCAAAAAAGAGTACGTAAAGACTCAAAAGTACAAGAATAGATTTGTAGCGATTAGATAACTACTATATCTATTACTATGAATATTATACTATGATACTGCTATACTTAGTTGTTGTCGACTTTCAACTTTCAAGGCTGTTCTAGTACTTCATTTCAATGTATGTCAATGTACTCATAAGTAAATAATTTGCTTAAAAGGTACACTTTCATAACCAATTTCAACACGGTACACGAATAAACTAGTAAAGGAGCATATTATATGTACTACGCAAGTTACTTTTTCTCAATATGGATGAATTTAAGATTTGAGATTTGATTCACTATATTGAAAAAGTTTTATACACGGTTATTTAATTCATACTTGACGCGTCATGGATTCATGGAAGTTTTCATTGATGTTTCCCCAAATTAAGTATGCATATTACTTTTGATGATCTTGTAACAGATGTCATGATTATATATAGTTCTTAAAGTGGCCTCATATCTGTGTATACTTGGCTTTAGTTTATTAGTTTTGGTGTAAGATCTGATTACTTATAGGATTTAATACGTTGTGTTTCGGGTGTTGTACACTTAATAACATCTTAAACATACCTGGATTAAGTTTCAAAGAAATCTATAATTAAACTTGATCCACGTTTCATAACGTTTGATTAACAAGATCATATAGAATCTAAATCAAACAGCATCCAAAATTCAAATTGAGCCCTCGAGTATTAGAGCTCATGAATGAGCTGTTCCATGTTGTACATGAATTTCATTAATATAACGTTACTTAAGGAACTACTAAATTAGTTATATTCTGATCTCATTTATAAATTTTATGGTAGCTGGTATATAAAGCTAGAGCCACTTCTCATCTGGATCAATCTTTTCAAGGTCATAACCTTCAAGATATCGATTCTCATCAATAATACATTCACCATAATCAACCAAATATGCATTATCAAATTCATCAAAACAATAATTATCCGCTTTTATATCATTATGATCAATCCCTGCTTTGGAAAGAATTTCAATTTGTTTCTTCAAGTTCTTTTCCCGCTTTGAATTTTTTTCATATTGATCATCTTTTATGAATTCAAGATATTCTGTACAGATGAATGACCCCCAATATGAATATTCTACTTCACCTTTTGATGATAATAATTCAAGATAAGTCCAACCATATTGTAATAATCTTGGTGAATTAATTTGATCATCTTTCCCATGGGTTGAATTCCAATGATTAATCCTTTTCAAAGCCGTAATTTCTTTAATATAACTCTCTTTCAAGACTTCTAAAATCCAATTAAAATCTTTGACGTATTCATAATCTATCGTAGATAATACATTAATTTCTGATTGAGTAAAAATTTTAGCATCTTTTTTATAAGATGGCGTACCAACAATGTATCTATACCATTGTAAATATTTTAAATTTGCTAAATCAAACATTTTGAAGAATACTTTATTCGAAATGTTTGAATTATTACTTTTAAAGATATCTGAGCTTTCAATCTTGAGTTTTATACCATGGAAATATGAATATTCTTCTAATAATTCATAATTTGAAGTTTGTAAACTGACATTAGTTGGGAATAATTTCGTTGGATCAAAAATCTTGATACTTTCCAATTCCCTTTTAATCTTTAATCTTTTTGAAGATCTTATCTTTCTAGGATCTTGAACTATATATCCTATTGGATCTGCCGTTTCATCTTTTGACAACTTATCCATTTTGACAACTTATCCATTTTAACAACATCAACTTTTTCTTTAAACCCATGTTTAAATAGTGATAACACAAATGGATTGAAATCCTTTTCATCCCATCCTTGATCCAATGACCTATATGTACCTGTAGTTAATAAATCATTTCCATTAGAATCTTTTAACCATGAATCTGTACATAATTCTTTTCTAATGGTATCATAAATCTTCAACATTAATAATAATTGTAATGAAATAGAATCAGCTGGATTAGCTCCATTATCAAATAATTTATACCTCACTGGAGCACCATCAAGTATGACTTCTTCGTCATTATCACTTTCCCATTCACCATCTTTTAATGGATATTCAAAATATAAACTATTATTGAAATTACTAATTATATAACTATTAAATTTTGAAAAGATTTGAAATGGTACAACTTCACGGAAAATTCTTGATAATTTAGCAAAATTATCATCTTTATTTTCAGGTAATAATTTAGAAAATTCCCAACCTTTTAGATGTATTCCACATATAGAAGTTTTTGGAAATTTTTGATTTTTTTATCATTTTTGTCTTTCTTGTCTTTATCTTTAATGTTATATAATTGAAGTTGAAAATTTGGTACATATAAATGAAACATTTCTTCATCTCTAAGATTTTCAGGGTATGATGCATCATCGGTATTAGTTGATAAAAATTCCCAAATTTTACTTGGTTTTGTTTTGTTAATCATCTGATCATATTTATCATAATGGAAATGATATTCATCATCAATTGAAAATAAATAATGAATAAATCTAAACATTGGTTCCATAATTAAACTTTCCATAACTTCTGATCTATATCTTATGTCTTGATCCCAGATGCTTATACATCTACCATAAGTGCTGAGACTACCAAGTAATGATTCAATTCCTTTTTTAACCTCTCTTTCACCCATTTTATTTAAAGAATACTGGATAACTAATTCTAATTCTTTGATATTTCTAAGGAATTCATCATCTTTGATTTCTTTAATAGATTGGAAACGGATAGATTTAAATGCATGATTAAAAATTGAAAGATTATCAATATTTTCTTTATCATCAGTTTCTGAACCACTTAAAAATTTATCATAAACTATAGGTGCAGCGAAGAAAATCTTCCATAATGAATTAAAGAACTTTGGTTTCTCATCTTTTTTTAATCCAAGTCTTTTAACAATTTTGAAATTTGATTCTCTTCCTAATATACAAAACTCATATTTTATTTCATCAATAGCTATCATTAGTTAGTTCTGTGTCCTATTATAAAAAGCACCAAAAGGGAGAAACTCACCTTTGTATAATTCCTTCGTATTATTAATGTCAAGATAATATTCATTCTTTGTTCCTAATTTCTCTTGTTGACGTATCCTGAATAAATTTTGTAATTTAAATTCAATTAAAGGTTGTGGTAAATAATCATTTAAATTATCAATTGTATCTTCAAATAATATTGGATCAGTATAAAGATTATATATATAGCCTGTGTATGCATTCACCATTGTGTTGTAGTTCCTGGTAATCAATACATCAACAAAATGAGTTTGAATTGACTTATATTCTCAAAATTTGTTTGGGTATTATTGTTTATATAGGACCGTCCACCAAACGAACATAACCATTGGCCTTAATTATGGTATATACTACATACTACATACTATTCAAAGACACAGTCAGTATTCAATAGCTACATGAATAAAATCATAAATAAAACCAAATACATTCATTAAAAAACCATATATATACCGATAATATCCACTTAAACATCAATACCCTTCTTTTTCAAAACTTCAACACTAGCATCAATAAACTCATCAGCATATTCTTTATCCAATCCTTTTGAACCAGGAATTTTTTGACCTTTATGATTATAAAACCCACCATCATCATCATTCAATTCTGGTGAAACTAAAAGAGGTGTTATAACATTAGCATATTGTTCAGGAGTATTAGTAAACCAACCAAGGACTGATTCAAATGCAGTTCCCAAATAACCATCACCAAATAAATTTGAACGAATGTTTGTCTTGACTAGGTTTGGATTTAATCCAAAGATTTTAACTTGGGGGTATGTCTTTGAGAGCGAGGTTACTAGGGATTCATTACCTGCAACTGTATTCATATGTGTAGTCCAATAATGATATGTTTCATCTTGGTTCAAGTCTTTTGGAGAACCTAATTGATTATTACCAGGGAATCCCATGATGAATATTCTTGAACCTTTAAACCCATGATTAGTAGATTTTGGTAATTTTGGTAATAAGATTTTTAGGATTGATAAACGATTTAGATAACTAACAGCCATATCTTTTTCTAACCCCTCTGAAGTTTCTTGTTTTTGTTTTGATGCTAAGATACCAGTTGTAAATAAAACTAGGTCAACATTGGTTACATCTAATTCATGAGCTAAATTTTGTGATGATTTAATTGAACTTAAATCAGTTTTAATAAAATTAATATTTTTAATATCAGAATCTCTAAAAGTTTGTCCAATAACTGTGACTTGAGCACCTCTTGATGCTAAATTTTGAGAAATTGCTCTTCCAAGACCACCAGTACCACCGAATACAAGGACGTTTAATTTGGATAAATCAGTAATTTGTTCAGTCATTGTTATATATCAATTGATTGTATAATGAGATTATGATAACGAATAGATCATTCTTTGTTTGATTCTTTACATCTTTTTCATCCCTTTATATAGATTTTCAATTGATTGCTATATTACTTAATTCTTTGATAAGTACTAGAACAAATAAATAATAAACTTAATTAAACAAGTGATATTACTCATCAAATGTATAGCATCTTATATTCACTTTCAACTAGTAATTGGTTAGTAATGTTACTAATGAAATCTTATTATCCTGGATTATCACATACTCTATGTATCATTAGTAAGTATTTCGGGTTTCAATTACTTCTCGTACGAGACAAGAAAAAGCTATAAGGAACCCAACTATAAGGAATCAAATTACAATTATAACTAAAAGTATTACTAAATAATGTTTAATTTAGCTATCGCTAAATAAACAGTACTACAATCATCTTCTTTTAACCGTAAATTAATTCCTAATATACAAATTTACCTTAAACCAACATTAAAAACTAAATCCCTAATAAAATACAATGATAAACAAGTTATCAATCAATCTAAGCTGAAGTTGATGAAGAGTATTTAGTAACAGCTCTAGTACCTTCAGAAACAGCATGTTTAGCTAATTCACCTGGTAAAATTAATCTAACAGCAGTTTGAATTTCTCTTGCAGAAATTGTTGATTTTTTATTATATGAGGCTAATTTTGAAGCTTCACCTGCAATTCTTTCAAAAATATCATTAACAAATGAATTCATAATTGACATTGCTTTTTGTGAAATACCAGTATCTGGATGAGTTTGTTTTAAAACTTTATAGATATATGAAGCATAAGTTTCTTTTCTAGTTTTTGATCTCTTTTTTGGAGCATCTGATGATGATGAAGTTTTTTTAGCAGCTGGTTTTTTTTCAGCTGGAGCTTTTGAAGCAGGTTTCTTTTCAGCTTTTGGTGCCATTGTTATTGATATGTGTTGATGTATGAAGTAGAAATATGTTTATTCAATGTTGAGAATTGATGGGATGTTTATGGTTTATATACACATATTGAAATTATAAGAATGCATTGAAATTCAAATGTTTGTTTACTTTATTGAATTCAAACGCGATACTAAATTTCAACAACCGTGTCATTTAAAACTCATTTTGTTGTTTATGTATATTAAAATGATGAAAAGCGTGTCTTCTGTTCTGTGATTTACACTGTGTTCCACTAGTTAAGTATTGTTTCTCAGTGTAAATTGTGGTCCTGGAAAGCGCGTCTTGTTGTATCTCCGGTGCTCCATTTTACCTTACTTAACAGTTATTTCCCCGTGTAATTTGTGGCACCGCTACTTTTTGAGTTTTTTAAACCCGGTTCCCATTTTTACACATTCAATAAAACACCGTGTAAATCATAGCACCAGTGATACCACTATTACAAAAAAGTAAACAAAGGATTTCATCAATTTTAATTTTACCGCGTCAATGTTGAAAACAAGTCTGAATATAAAAACTATCAAAGATCCACTTGAAATGTGAAGTTATTAATTCTCTTATTCCTCATCAATCAAACAAATAATATATACACACAATGTCTGGTGGTAAAGGTGGTAAAGCCGGTGGTTCTGAAAAAGCATCTCAATCAAGATCAGCTAAAGCTGGTTTAACTTTCCCAGTTGGTAGAGTTCATCGTTTATTAAGAAAAGGTAACTATGCTCAAAGAGTTGGTTCTGGTGCTCCAGTTTATTTAACTGCTGTTTTAGAATATTTAGCTGCTGAAATTTTAGAATTAGCTGGTAATGCTGCAAGAGATAACAAAAAAACAAGAATTATCCCAAGACATTTACAATTAGCAATTAGAAATGATGAAGAATTAAATAAATTATTAGGTCATGTTACTATTGCTCAAGGTGGTGTTTTACCAAACATTCATCAAAACTTATTACCAAAGAAATCAACAAAAGCTCCAAAAGCTTCTCAAGAATTATAAGTTTAATAGCTTATGAATTTGTAAATTATTGTACATTATATGGGTTTTATATTTAGTTTTTAGGTGGATACTAATGTTATGATTTCGGAATCTTTGATAAAGTTGTAGTACAAACCAGTTGTATATTAGCATTAATCTATTACTATTAGCTATTAATTAATTTAGCTAACGCTAAATTACTTCAAATCCGCTATAATATCAACAACAATATTTATAACACTAACCAACACTTCAACACCAACAAGAATAATAACAATAAATTCCAAATATTCTTCATTAGAATGACCCAATTGTTCTTTCAACATTTGTAATAAATCACTAATAACTTCTAATCTTTGATTTAATAATGCAACTCTTTGATTAATTTCTAAATAACCTCTTGTTGCTTGATAAATTGGCTCGAGGTGAGGTTCTGACCACATAATTTCAGGTGAATCTAAGACAGAACCATGTAAATTAATATTTATCCTTAGGATGAATAATTCTCCTATACTTTTCATTATTTCATCCTTGTTCATTTCAACTTTACCAGCTTGGGCAATTTGTTGTGGGATATCCTGTGTATCTTCAATAGTATTATCCACTAATTCTTCAAATAATGAAATTTTAACAGATTGTGAAATAGCATGGGAGATTGAAAGTTTCAACATATAATTTGAACCATCCCTAAGAGTAATAAAATCATTATAAATTCTTGGTTGATAACTCTTTGTTATATAATAATTAAATTCTTCAATTTGTAAATCTTCATGTGCCAATTTTTCATTCTCAAATTTTTCTAAATCATTCAAGAAAGCTTGTTCTTCTCTCAATGTAAACCCCCATAGAACAACAACACCATATTCAAATATGAATACATCAGTATGAACATCATCAATTGTAATTTCACCACCTTCATCATCTAATCTTATCAAATTTTTATCAATTCTCTTGTCACCTCTCCAATCTTTATAAACAAATGGTGTATAAAGACATTCATCAAATAATTTTGGATGAGAATCATGACTACGTTTATGATCTTTCAACCATCTAATTAAATCCTTCATCTTGTAAGAACTTGAAGTACAATAAGCAGTGACTCTTGGTAATAAAGATCTTTGATTTTTACCTAATCTTTCAGCATCTCTACGAGCAGGTGTATCTTTTATTCTATTAACTTGAGAATAAACATCACCTCTTGAATTTGAACCTTCATCGTTAGCTTCCTCTGGGATTGGTTCATCTGGTAATAATTTTAATTTTTGAGTTGTACGTGATAATCTTTGTGGTCCTAATCTTTCTGAAACTGATCTTGTAGTGGATCTTCTTTGTTGTTGAAGGGTTGATGTTGGTAATGGAGCTCTTTCTAATGTAGTCCTACTTTCTGTATTCCTCTGTACAGATGTCCCTGGTGTTCCTTGTTGTTCTGTTGGTAATAACCTAGTGGTCTCCTGGTTATCCGACATCTTCAATATAATCCTTGTTGTATCCTTTGTTCTTCTTCTTCCCTTTGTTCTTCTTTTCTTTCATTCTTTTGTAATGAGTATTATATAAATTAATTTCTTAGTGCTTACACAATCACTTACATAATCGTTACCCTTCGCGATGAGCAGAAAAAAAAATTAATTTAACATAAACAAAAATACTTTTTATAGGAAGAACAAATTAACCGCTGTGTTTGGGAAGAATAGTTGATTGAAGAGGTTGTTGTTAGGTTATTGCTAGGTTCATTGCTAGGTTGTTACTGTCACCATGCCCAAGATCAAAACCACCAAATCGGCAAAGAGATATGCCTATTCCTCATTCAAAGAGAGAATCGATTCTATCAAAATTGAACCATCTAAAAAATTAAATAGAAGAGCTTTTGATGAAACTGAAACTTCACATTTCGTTGCTAGTTATGAAAGATGGTCAGAAATTAATAGATCTGCTGTGTTCACCGGGTTTGTTGAATCTGTGGATTCATTTGTTCAAAGTTTACCACAAATCTTACATTATAAATCTCAAATATTTGATTCATTACATAGTCATATCATTAAAAAAGATCCATTATCTTTACAACCTTTATTAGAATTATTAACACAATTTGTTCATGATCTTGGTCCTGATTTTATGGAGTTTTATACCAAGACTTTAGAATTAATCATTGAATTAGCTCTGGCAAATAATGATTCAAATACTTTAGAATGGGAATTTAATTGTTTAGCATATATTTTTAAATATTTATCAAAATATCTAGTTCAAGATCTTATACCCACTTTTAAATTATTAGAACCTTTATTAAATGCCAAAGAACATATTTCAAGATTCTCATCAGAAGCTTTAGCTTTCCTTATTAGAAAATCTTCAATTGATGAATTAAATAAAGTTATAAAATTTGTCTTTAACAATGCATCAAATACAACAACTTCAAATACAACACAATATAAACAAGCTGCTGTTACATTCTTCAGTGAAGCTATGAAATCAACAAAAGGTTCAATCCATTCAAAATCTTCATCAATAATAACAAATTTATTGAAAAATTCTAATAATGTTGAATCTATTGTTATTACTTGTGATGTGCTTTTAACTGTTATAAATTATGGTTCTCCTGAAGCTGTTAATGAATTATATGATATTACTTTAAAACAAAGTGAAAATTTATTAGATGAAATTCCTAACACACATTTAGCTAATCATTTAAGAATTTTAACAATTTTAACATTTGCAGATTCTGGTTATAAAGTACCAAATTGGGATATTTTAGTTGATTCTATTATAAAATCATTTAAATTAAATGAATCAACTCCATTATCAACAAAAGATCAAACATTATTTGTTAATTTAATTTCAATTTTAATTCGTAATTCAGATGTTAAAACTTTAACCAAGTATCATAATACAATTTTTAAATCAATGATAAAATTAAATGATTTATTTTTACCTTTTATTATAAAGATTTTAGATTTATCCAAGCAAAGAACTTTAACTTATGCTTCATCATTTATCCAGGAATTTATTAATAAAAATTGGTCTTCAAAAACTCAACAAATTGCATTATTTTTAGAAATTTTAAGTGAAAGAGAATTATTAGGTTCAAAAGATGATTCTGAAAAAATTTCAATTGTTTTATCATCAGATGCAGGTGAAGCATGTTTAAATCAATTAAAAAACTTGGAAATAACCTCTGATAAAGAATTAATTGAAATTTTTTGGAGAATTTCAATATTATCATATTCATCATTCCATAATCAAAAATTTTTATTAAAATTTTTCAATGATATCAATAATCAAGTTCAAGATTCTTATTTAAAAATTATTATACTTTCTAAAATTTTAACCTTATTAAATACCGAAGAAGAAGTTTCACAAGTTCGTGATTTAATTTTAAAAAATTTCTTAAAATTAGGTTCAAATAAAGAATTTTTAAAATGTTCATATAAATTTATAAATTCTATCAAGACTTTAGATTTATCAAATGATGAATTAATTGAATTAATCACAGTCTTGATTAATAACTTAATATCCCCAGATCATGAAGTTAGAATAAATTCATTAAACTGGATAAACATCCTATCCACAAAGCTAAATGATGAAAATTTAACCCAAATTGCTAATCAATGTTTAATCATTGAACAAATTCCATTAACTTTAGAAACTGCCCGTGATATAGCAATAAGAATGAGATCATTATCCAATGATTTCAAATTAATGCAAACAAATCAATTAACAAATCAATTATATTTTAAATTTTTATTTGGGTTATTAACTGTTAGATTCCAACCTGCTTGGGAAGCAATTTGGGAAGTTTTACCAAATACTTATAATAAAGATCCTTCCCTGGTTTGGGAATTAACATTTAGTTTTATTAATAGACAAAATTTACCTCATTTGGAATTATCATTTGATTTTGAACCAATGGATGAAGATGATTCCACTACAGAATGGGATTCATTAGAATCAAGATTTTCTGCAATTATTGGTGGGATTTCCTCAGTGGTTAATCAATTTATTAATTATGAATATTCAATTTTTAATTTAATTGAAACAAGATTTTCACCTGTGGATTATCCTGAAGTTATTACATCTCATGCTATAAAAATTTTAACAAAGATTCCTTCATTAGCTGAAAGAAATGCTGAAGAATTAGAAACTTTAGTCTTTAATGGGTTTGAGAATGATGATGATGAAGAAAATGAAGAAGGTTCAATTAATTTAAATAAAAAAGATAGAAATTCAATGTTATCATTATTCAGTTTATTTAAAAAATTAAAAACCGCACCAAAAGCTGATGAATTATATAAATTATTCCTAAGGTTATTATCAAGTAAAAATCCAGATGCAAGAAAAATTGCATTAAATAATCTTTTAAATTTTAAAAATCAACATGTTATAAAATATAGAGAAAATTTATTAAATTTATTAGATGATTCATTATTTAGAGATGAAATTTCCAAATTATTAGCCACGGGGAGTGAAACCGCTTTAGAATCTGAAGATTTAGATGATGTTATGCCATTAATTTCAAGAATTTTATTTGCAAGAGCTCAAAGTTCTATAACAAATGGTACTAAACGGGGTATTAAATTTGCTGCAATAACTTCATTGCCAAATTTAGATTCAAAATTCATTGCAGAATTCCTAGGTTTTGCATTTGAAAGAATGAATGGTGGTGGTTCAGTTTTAGAAAATTTTGATGAATCAGTTGATCAAATCACGGTAACTTCATTAAGAAAATCAAATGGGTTTTTCAATTTATTAAATGATATCTTGAATCATTTAGGTGAAAAATTTTCAAATTTTGCAGGTATTATATTACCACCAATGATTAATTCATTAGTTGTTGCTCAAAAAATCATTGATAAAAATCAAGATGAAATTTCTGATGTTCAATTATTAAATACTGCCCGTTCTGTTAGACAAGCTGGTATGAAGGATTTATATCATTTATTTCAAGTTTCAACTTCATTTGATTGGGATTTACATATTGAATCAATTTATGAATCTGTTTTACAACCACGTTTTGAAAATTTTGAAATTGAAAATTTACAACAACCTTCTTCATTATTAAAAATTTTAATTTGTTGGTCTGAATATTTAAATTATCAAGATTTATTATTAATTAATGATCATGAACCAACAAGAAAAATTTTATCATTGTTACATAATTCAAATACTAAAGATGAAGTTGTGGAAAAAATTATTGAATTTTCAATTAATGTTATATCAGCATTTAATTCCAAAAAGAAGAAATTTCAAAAATTATTTCAAATTATTACTGATAATACATTAGAATCTATTCCAATTATATTAAATCGTTCAACAAGTCAAATTTTACAAACAAAATCTATTAATTTATTATTAGCATTAGTTGAAAAAGGACATGTTCAAAATCAAGAAAAAAGACAATCATTAGTTGATTTTTCCACAAAAATTTTAACAAAACCAACTGGTGGATTACCAAAAGATATGAAAGTGCAAATCTTAAAAGTATTGATTGCATTAGTGGAAAATTTTGAAGGTGAATTCTCAGATATTGAAAATTTATATATTGTTGGTTCAAAATTTTTGAAAAATTTTACTGATAAAGAATCACGTAAATTATTAGTTCAATTATTTGAAGTTATTGGTGAGAAATTCAATCAAGTTCAAGAAATAACTTCATTAATTGTGGAATTAAATTCCTTTTCTGCTAGACAATTAAATGAATATGATTATGATAGAAGATTAGCTGCTTTTAGAAAAATTAATGATGAATTATATTCCCAATTAGGTCGTTTAGAATGGTTACCTTTATTAAATACATCATTATTCCATGTTAATGATGAAGATTTATCAGTTAGAACTAATGCTGGTTATTTATTAAGACGTTTTATTGATTCTATTATAATAAGTAATGATGATTCAAATCTTGTTCATATTTATAAAGATTTATTATTACCAAGTTTAAGAATGGGTTTAAGATCAAAAAATGAATCTGTTCATTTTGAATATGTTTCATTATTATCACATATTGTATCAACTGAACATTTTACAGAATTTAATGATATGAAATCATTATTATTCCATGGTGATGAAGAAGCTAATTTCTTTATTAATGTTGGTCATATTCAAATTCATAGACGTCAAAGAGCTATCAAGAGATTAGGTGATCAAGCTTCAGATATTTCAAGTTCAAATATTTCTCATTATATGTTACCAATTGTGGAACGTTATGCATTTTATGAAGATGAAAAATTTAGAAATATTTCAAATGAAGCTAATATTACTATTCAATCATTAATGAGATTTGTTACTTTTAAACAATATCAAGCTATTTTTAGAAGATATATGAGTGGATTAAAAGAAGGTAGTGAAACTTTAAGAGATTCTGTTAATTTAATTATTGCAATTACAAAATCTTTAATGCATGTTGTTACAAATAAAGAAGAAAATTATATTCAAGGTTTACCAAAAGATGAAAATATTTTAAATAAATTTATTGAAAATGAAATGATTACACCATTATCAAAAGTTTTAAACAAGAGAGATGATGAAACTGTTGTTTTAAGAACACCATTAATTGAATCATTAGCTTCTTTAATCCAATGTTTAACTCATGAACGTATTGTTTCTGTTTTACCAGGTGTTTTGACAAATATTTGTCAAGTTTTAAGAGCTAAATCTGATGAAACAAGAGATGCAACAAGAAAATATTTAACAAGAGCTACTGAAATTTTAGGTGCTAAATATATTAAATTTATCATAAGTGAATTGAAAACTGCATTATCTCGTGGTTCACAAATTCATGTCTTGGGTTTCACAGTTCATCATATTCTTTCTGCAATGACATTTGAACATGGTGATTTAGATGAATCTTCTGAAGCAATTATGGAAATTGTTATGGAAAATATTTTCGGTACAACAGGTATGGAAAAAGAAGCTGAAAATTATAGAACAAATATGAAGGAAATCAAATTCAACAAGAGTTTTGATACTGCAGAAATGCTTACAAAAGGTTTAAGTTTAAATAAATTCCAAAGTGTTGTTAGACCAATTCAATTATTATTACAAGAAAGAATTACTTATAAAGTTCAAAATAAATTAGATGAATTATTAAGAAGAATTTCATCAGGTATTCATAAAAATGATGATATGCATACTAAGGAAATGCTTATTTTATGTTATGAATTATTTGCAGAATCTAAAAAGGATTTTTCAAGACCTGAAAGAAAAACTGGTAAAGATCAAAGTCATTTCTTGGTTCAATTAGAATCTAAACCATTAAAAGTTGAAACTGAAAATTCAATTTATATTGATACTTTCCAAAAATTATCACTTGAATTATTAAGAGTTACATTAAATAAAAATTCTGAATTTGTTGTTGCAGAAAATTTAATTGGATTTTTACCATTTTTAACTGAAGCTATTAATTCTGAAAATGAAGGTGTTATAATTAGTGGATTAAAAGTTTTCAATTTAATTATAAATGTTGAATTTGATACAGAAATTGATATTTTTAAAAATTCTGCAAGAAGATGTTTAACAATTATTGAAAATTATCCATCAACTGAATCTGAATTATGTCAAGCATGTTATAAATTTTTATCAAATGTTATTCGTCATAAAGATGATTTAAAATTGAAAGACTCTTCATTGAAAAATTTATTAATTAAAGTTCAACCTGATTTAACTGAACAAAATAGACAAGGTCTTGCATTTAATTTCTTAAAAGCACTTGTTGCTAAACATGTTATGATTCCAGAAATTTATGATACAATGGATAAAATTAGAGAAGTTATGGTTACAAGTCATCATAAAGAAAGAAGAGATATGTCAAGAAGTATTTATTTCCAATTTATAATGGAATATGATCAAGGTAGAGGTAGATTAGAAAAACAATTCAAATTTTTGGTTAATAATTTAAGTTATCCAGCAGAAACTGGTAAACAATCAGTTATGGAATTAATTCATTTGATTCTACATAAATCAGGTAAAGAACTTGTTGAAGCTTTATCTTCATCATTTTTTGTTGCTTTAGCTAAAATTTTAATTTCTGAAACTTCAACAAAAAGTCGTGAAATGTCAATTGCTTTAATTACTTCAATTTTTGAAAAAACTGGAGTGGAAAATTATGAAAAATATATTTTAGGTTGGTTAAATGCAGGTAATTCATCATTATTAAAATGTTCATTCCAATTATTCAAGATCAAATTAAAAGTTACATCCACTTTTGGTAGTGAATTAGATGAAGCTGTTTTGAATTCAATTAAGAATGTTTTAGAAAGTTCTAAAGCAGAATCTGAAGGTTTAGTTACATGGGAATTAGTTTATGGTGCATTAACTTGTTTACCATTAATTTTTGAAAGTGATTCAACTAAATTAGATGCTGATTTGAAAAAGAATATCATAGATTGTTTACTATTCCCACATTCATGGGTTAGATTAGCATCAACTAGATTGATTGGTTCATTAATTGTCAAAGAAGATACATTTAAAGATGATGAATTACAAAATATTGCATATAGATTAGTTCATCAATTACGTGCACCTTCAGTTGATGAAAAATTAGGTTCACAAATTATTAAAAATCTTGCAACAATGATTCAATATTGGGAAACTAATAATACATTATATGAAAAATTGAAAAATAATGAAGATGAAAGTGATGATGAAGAACAAGAAGCTGAAGTTGAAGGCGAGACTGTTCAAAAAATGACAAGTTGGGTTATTAGTAAAGTTAGTGGAGTTATTAGATCTGAAAGAAATACATTCATTTCCAAAAAATCAGGTATTCAATTAATTGCATTAATTTCACAAATTTTAAGTAAGGAAAGATTATTTGAAGATTCAGAAATTATAATGTTACCATTATTTAATTTAACAGAATTAGAATCAGATTCTGATGAAAAACAAGAATTAAATAATTTATCAACAGAATGTATGAAAATGATTGAAAATAAAATTGGTGTTACAGAATATGTTCAAATTTATTCAAAAGTTCGTCAAAATGTCTTGAATAAACGTCAAGAAAGAAGAACAAATAGAGCAAGATTAGCAGTAACTGCACCTGAAGCAATTGCAAGAAGAAAAATTAGAAAACATGAAAGAACAAGAGAAAAGAGAAGACATGAAAAAGATGAAAGTGGTTATTATCATACCAAAAAGAAATCACAAAGAAGAGGTTAAAAACTTGTAATTATATAATTGTACAATAGAAATTAAAACATAATAAAATTTTGCATTTTTAGAAATAGAATACATAAAAATCGTAGCTGAGATTTTAAGACATTAAATAAACAAAGAATTATAGTTCACGCTTCTGAATTAGGTTCCACTGTATCTTCCTTTTTATCATCATTACCACCAGAACCTGGTTCATCATCCCCTTCTTTATTTTCATGATCTTTATCATCTTTTTCAATTTTAATTTTTTTATTTTTATTAGCTTCATAAGTTTTCATTTCTCTTGCATATCTATCTTTATCTTCATTATAAATATTATAATAAGGTTCTTTTGCCTCAGAACTTAATTGTTTCCATGCTTCACCTAATGTTTTAGATAAATCAATTTGTTTACCTTCAGCTTCTGCTTCTTTTTTAAATTTTTCTTTTTCAATTTCACAAAAACTATAAAGAACAATTAGTACCTTATCCTCATTAATTCTAGGAGGTCAATACATACACTAAATATGGATTTAATGGTCTTTTTGGCATATCAGGATCTCTTGGAGTAGAATTATTCAAAACACCCTTCTTTCTCTTCCCATTACTCTTCTTCTCACTTATTTCAATTTCCTATATCAATCATTAGTCTCACAATTCCATCAAATCAATATGATTCCCTACTTACATCTGAAGAATCTGATAATTCATCACCATCAGGTATAACTGCCTTTTTCTCTAATCTTTCTAATAAAATAGCATATTGTAAACGTAATCTATTAACAGCAATTTTAGTTCTTTCCACGGCTAATGTTGCAACTTTATTATTATTTTCAACTTCATTTATTCTTTTTTTTAAATCTTTACATTTTTGTTTATATATTTGTTCTTAATTTGTTAGTATACTATATTTCTAGTGTTTTAATCAATGATGATCCGTTTGGGAAGCTTGGAAAGACTTACCTTCTGTTAATGCTGGTGTATCCTGTGTATTCGATGCCATACTGATGTAGTTTCTATGCCTTTAAGTGTCCTTCTTTCTTAGTCTAGTTCAGATTATGGGTTCAGATTTCAATTGACGGTTTACTTTTCAAAGCTTTTGATTTAATTAAAAATATTTCGCGACTTCCATCAACACTTTTGAAATTTTAAACTACTACAAAATTCAAAATTCATTTAAAGCAATCATCATTTAAAATATTTGAAAATATATAAAAGTATAAAAAAGAATTGAAATAACCTTTGTACGCGTATCCCTTAATAACCATAAAAATAAAACCTAGGCCCAAAAAAAACAACCCAATAAAAGTAAAGTAAAAATAAAAAAGTAAAATAATCATAAAAGTAACCATAAAAGTTAAACAACATCAAGATGTTAACTTACGAATTGAAAGTAACCACCTATTCTGAATAATCATCAGTTGATAAGACTTCATAATCTTCAGTAAAACTATCATTATCATCAACTTCATCATCTGATAAATCAGTACTAACAACTGCATCAATTGCATCAAGATTATCATCAACTTCTAAAAATTCAGGTGTTAAAGTTGAAGTTGAAGAACGTGGATTGATTGAACTTTTTGGTGATTCTGTTGTTGATGCTGAATCTGCTGTTTCTGTTGATTCTAATGAATCTGTTTTAGATTCAATATCAATTAAATCTTCTTTTGATTGGAAAATTTGATCAGTAATAAATGTTGAATTTGATGGTGTAACAAATTGACTTGATGATGAATTTGAATCAGAATTTGAATTTGAATTTGAATTTGAATTAGTTTGTTGTAAAATTTGTTCTGATGAACCATCTTCATCAATTTCATCTTCATCTTTATCATCAATATCAATATTTGATAATTTTTCCAAGACATTTAAATCATCATTTAATTCAACTAATCCAGAACCATTAATACAAATACCTAATGCGAATAATTTATTAAATTCATCAAATAATTCAATTGTAAATTTATTATCAAATAATTTAAAATTTGATTCATAAATTCCATTTAAATTATAATATAATCTTTTATGACCATTTGGATAAATTGAATGAGGACCAATTGATAAATTAAATTTTGTAACATTATCAATATCACCTTCACCTTCATGTTTATTAACAATTTTCATAACTAATGTTAAATTTTTTGGTGTTAATAATGAACTTTTATTTTGTAAATGAAAGATTAAAGTTTGATCAATTTGAGAAATTTCAATTGATAAATTTGGTTTCTTGGAAATTGAACTCTTATTCTCAATTGATTGATTTTTATTTGATTCAATAAATGATTCAACCATAGTTGATAATAAAACTTCATCATTATCAGTTAATGATAATAAATGATCATATGTTTGAATTTTTGATAAAATTTTTGATAATTTTGAAACATCATTATACTTGGAAACAAATTCCACAATTTTTGATTCATATTCTTTTGAATCAATTGGATCAACATTAATATCTAAATAAATAGCATTTGGATCATCACCTTTTTCATCACCTTTCTCCTCAGCAGTTTCAACAGATTCAACAGTTTCAACATCCTCATTCTCATCAACTTGTTCACCAACAAAACAATCTTTTGGAATAATTGAAATTTTATTCATAGAATGAGTTTTCAAATGATCACCACTAAATTTCCCTTGTACATAACAAGATTCACATAAATCATAATTAAAACAATCTCTACATTGATATCTTGTCCCCTTGATACGACCATTATAATCATCAAATGGATTACAAACATCACAATAAATAGTTGGATGAATAACATTTGATGAAATGTTTTGAATTCTTGTTGGAATTGAAACTAAGTCTGGACGTTGATGATCATTTGGAATTGGTGTTTTTTCATTAATTTTTTGTTTAAATTGATCAATTGATTCCTTCATTTCATTAATTCTAGTAACCAAATAATCATACTCCTTTTGTTTAAATTCAAATTCATCCTTGTCATCATCCTTCTCATCCTTCTCCTTCTCTTTTTCAACAACATCTTCGATCTTTAATTTCAAATGATTCTTAACATCCAATGATCTTCCTAATGCTTTAAAATCACCATGATCAACTAATGGAACATATTTTTTTGATCTTTTAGATTTTCTTGTTAATTTAAAACTTGTTGATTTATTGAAACCTAATTCTTTCCTAACTAATTTAATTAAACGTTCTTTATTAATTTTGGATAATTCTAATGATGAAGTTTTAGAAATGGTTCCATGATGGATTGTAACTTGGATGATTCGTTCACTCATATTGAAATAACAACCTATTAGCACCAATTGATTGTCTTCTTTGTTTATTGCTGATTATTTCATTCCAAAATCAAAGTGGCAATTTCACAATTTAAATAAGAATTCAAAAATTCCCCATAAAAGATAACAAACTAAAAATTTCGCGAATAGTATAAACTTCTTACATAAAACATTATTTAATCAATTTCAATTTCAATTTAATTAAAAGCTATAAAGTCCAAAAAAGTAACAAAGGAAAAGTAAAAAAATAGTAAGATAAGTAAGAATACAAATATGATAAAATATAACAAATAAACCTGAAAAAAGAACAGAGATCTAGTGGGATGAAAAGTGTCATAATTTTAAAAATTAATTATTAGTTGTAATTGTAATTGTAAATAGTGTATAAAGGGAAAATAAAATCATTAGATCAACTCATAAACTCCTAAGTTTGAACAGCTTCTTCATAAGAAGGTGGAGGACCTGTAACATCAAATTTACCTTTATCATCATATTCAGTGTGTTCATCACTAACATCAACTTTCCCACCAGTTTTTTCAATTTCATAAGTTGATAAACCACAAGGATCTCTTGGGATCCAAATATGAGGTTCATCATCAGATACTGCTGGGTCAACATATGCATTATCCAAGTATTCAGATTTATAACTTGGTGATAAATTAAAAATTGATGGTAATTGTGAACGAATTAATGCGAAAGAATAACCAGATTTTGGTGCAAAAAATCTTTTAACAACATCTAATGGTTGAGCTTTTGCTTGGGAACCAATTTTATTAACATCAGTTTCAGTTTCAATTTGTTTTTGATCATAAGAGTTTCCTTGACCTCCTTCAACATCAACACCATCTTCACCAATTTTTTCATTTGTTCTTGAAGTATTTGTATTCCCATCATTAATAACAGTTTCATTTCTTGAAGAATTAGAATCCCCTAAAACACCACCAGTACTTGAACCTGGAACAACTGGAGGTTTAGTATCATCTAAACCATGTGATGTAAAACCTTTAGATTCATTATCAGAAATATAATTCTTACCAGTTTCTCTAATTTCTTTAAAACCTTGATCATGATTTGGATATAATGAACCTTCACCTCTAGCTTCATAAATTGCATTAACAGGGACAGCATCATACAATGAAACAAATTTATATTTTAACCAAATATGGAATGCAACAGTAGCAACCATTAAAGCACCAATCAAACCAACAGGACCATAAGTTTCAGCCATAATAAATAAACCTAATAAACAAATTTCAGCCAAATAAATACCAGTAAAGATTTGTAAAAGGGCTTTTGGATAATTTCTTCCTCTCATATCAGTATCAACACCTTGAACATAAATCAAATTATATAAAAAGGCAATATACATTAAAGCAAATGCAAATGCTGAAAAAACAAGCATTAATGGTTGAATAATAGCATAACAAAATGTAATTGTAACTAATAATTGATAAACTGGATACAAGACACCATATGAAGGACCACCAATAGTATTAAATGATTCCCATTTTTTTCTTGGTGTGTTCTTGAGGAAACCAAGGACTTTTGAAACAATTAATGGACCAATTTGTAATAATGCCATACCTGGCATACCTAAACCTTGTAATAAGAAATAAACAATATAGAAATTTGAAGCTTTTGGTAAATTCTTAGCTAATAAAGTTGAAGCTTTTTTTGGTTCATTAATAATTGCAGTAACAGTTGATGAAGCAGCTGATGCTAATGTTGTAACTAAGAAAACTTGAACAACTTGGAATCCATAATACCAAGATTGACAATATAAATCTAATTCTTGTTTTGTTGTAGCACCAGACATTTTACCAGCTAATTTAATGAAAACTGGAACAAGGGACATCAAAATTGCTAAAGCAATAGTTGGTGCAAGACCTGTAATTAAACCCAAGATAACTGGTGGACAATTATTAATAAAACTTAACCATGGTAATTTTTCAATCAAGAAATTAACATTTGAAATACAACCAACCACAGCAACAGGAATAGCCCAAAAGATAATTAATAAAGTTAAGAAAGTATTTGCACCAATTCTTTTCAATGTTTTTGAAGTTTTGGAAGCTTTTAAATTTGACCAAATAATATCATCAGGAGCAACACCAATAAATCTTGTTGTCTTTTTCAAATCAGTATATGGAACAGATTGATAAGCTCTTTGAGCTTCCAATTGATTTGGGAATTCAATGAAAACAGAATGTAATTGTTGAGCAGTATTTGCATTTTTTTGACGATCTGAAATATCTGTATTTAATTCCCCAATTTTATCAATTGAATAATCTATAGTATTAACTTTTTCACCAATAAATGGAATTTTACCCAATTTATGAGTTGGTTCTTTTTTAATATAACCTTGTGGTTCAGTTGGTAATGTTTCACCCTTTTTAGTTAATTTTTGTTGTAATTTAACACCTTTTGCAATGACACCATTCAAGGCACCTTCATACTTGGTTGATAGTTTGGTACGTTCTTCAACTAATTTATTTAGTTCAGTATGATCACGAGCATACCATAATCTTGTATAAATTGGGAAAATTCTTCTAATTTCATCTTCAGAAAGATAATCTTCTGGTAAATTAACTAGGGATAAAGTTCTTGAAGATAATAACCCATCATAAAGGGGAGTAGTTTGAATAGAATGTCTTAGAGAAACATAATAAACCAATTCTTTATAGATAACAAACATTATAAATCCAAAATAAGCCCAAGCAACAAAGACATGAGCATAAAAACGATTTATATTTTTAACATTTGAATAACTTAATAATTCAAAACCTTTTAATGAATTACCATTAGTTGCATTAACAGGTAATAAAACAGGTAAGATCAAAAAACAACCAAGGAATGAAATACCAGCGAAAATTGAAATAAATCTTAAAAATAAATAACCATCAACACCAGCATAATGTAATAAATAACCTTGAGGTCTTGATAATAAGAAAGTAATCCATTGGAAAGGACCTTTTGGAGCTCTTGGAGGTCTTTGTTCCGGTTTAGTATCTTTTAAATCTAGGGTTTTTGGTTCATAAACACGTCTATTTTTTGGTCTTAAAGCAACAAAAGCTAAGACTAAGATTAATAGGATTAATCCATTAAAGACTAATGAAGAGACAAAAGCAGAAGTAGAACTACTAGCGTCTTCTTTTTGTTCAGCCATATTGAATTGTATATCTCTGTGTAATTGATGATGTTGTTTATTTTGTTGTTTATGTTTTTTGGGAATGTTGATGTTTTTATAATCTTTGCAGATGAAATTCAAGTGAAATTTATTATGATGTGCATACGATTATTGCTATGAAGATCGAAGAAAGACTAAAATGATAGAGAAGTACTTGGAATTGGGGCTTATAATGATGTAATACACAATTATTTACTATCTAGATTCTACATTATACATTATCTACTAGTTATTCAATTGTTTAATTGTCTCTTCCTTCTTTCCTGTTAAATGTTCCATCTAAAATCAAAACACATCAAAAATTCTTCCATTGCATGCAAAAAAAATCAAAACAAACTGAAATTAAGGTAAATCATTGGCTTATGTAAGGAAGAGATGGCTGGTTGTGCATTGCCTTGTTAGGGTTATGTACTACTAGTAATTGATAGTTGATAGTATAGTTAATAGATAGCATTGTATTGTTCATTAATAGATATGTTTGTTAATAATTGTCTATCATTTGATTTAATACTTGTTTGCTTTGCTACTGTTTAAGAAAAAATACTTTTGAAAGGAAAATAAAAAACTAAATTGTTAAAATGATGTCATTGTTTATTTTATTTATATTTGATTATGTAATTGATTATGTAATATTCACGTGATCATTTACTTTTATTTTTCAGGGTAACTTTTTCCATTTTCCGCGCTTTTTTAGTGAGAAATTAATTTTAAATCCCACGATTGTTGAGGAAACAAAAGCACAGATAAAACACGAGATTATAATTACATCAACTGATAGGAGACAGAAAATAAACAGATAATATAATATCAGTATATATATATATTGGTGTGTTACTCTTAGATCTACTTTGCTATTAAAATAACTACTATCAAAGTACCATTATCCAAAATGAAGGTATGTTTACTACCCACGTTTAGTACTCATCACCTTATCACCAAATACTAACAACAACAACACCCAGTTCATTGATGAAAATGATATTGAACAAATTAATCAATTCTTAGATTTTGATACTAATGAATGTCATATCAATGGTGGTTGTGATTTATTTACAACTAAACCAGTTGGATCTGATAGAAAATTATATAAAACTATTGATAAACATTTTGATTATTTAATTAATCAACAAGAATTAGAAAAGGAAAATAATAATCATGAAATAATACCTGGTGATAATGGTAACACTAATCATAATGGTAACACTTTTTGGGAACAAAAAAGAAGATTTAGTTCAAGTGATGTTCATCCACATACTCAATCAACTTCACCAAAATCTTTAGAATCAACTCCATTTGGTCCTTTAAATGAAACTGCAAGTCGAAGAACTTTTGCTTATCTTATTGGTATCTTAAATCAAACTTATCCAGATTATGATTTTTCAAATTTAAATCCAATAAATTTTAAAAAATTAAATTCAATAAATTCTTTAAAATCAAAATTTGAAAATACTTTAATTTCATTAGGTAAATCTTCAGAATCTTGGATTTTTGATATAATAAATTCTCATATGGATTTAAATGATTGTATAATTTATGAATTAAACTTAGGTGATAATGATTCAACAGATATAAATTCAAATCAATCATTCCTAGATGATGAACCAGGTCATTTATGGACATTTAAATGGTTTATCTTTAACAAGAAACGGAAAAGAGTTGCATATCTTTATCTTAATGGATTTAGAATCACTTCACCAAAATTAAATCCAAATTTATCTCTTAATAAGAGAAGATTAACTATTGATCATGATGATGAAGAAATGGAAGAATATGATTTAACTTGTTCTGATGATGAAAATTATCAAAATTATGATTATGATGGGTTTGATGATGCTATTGAAAGTGATGATGGATTGAATGTTCAAGGGGTTGTGGGGGATATTGAATTGGAGACATAATCAAAACGAAAAGCTTTAGCTTTGAGTTTTGAGTAATTGAACGAAAAGCTTGCTTTGAGTTCAATCAATTATCCATATCAATAATATCAATACCACATTTATACCAATACCAATACCCATTGTTTCTTATTTTCAACAAATATATTCAATTCTTCACAGAAAACAACCCATTTTTAAAAACTTTAAATTCAACTTCATCATTATTGAAACTAATTGAAGAATAAACTAATTTAAAATATCTTTTTAAAATCCAATTCCCATGTTCTTGTTCTTGTTCTAATTGTTCTTGTTGTTGTGGGTTTTCCCAACCAGGTTTATAATTTTTTTTCAATAATATACGAACATTAATTAAATTACTCCAATTTAGACCTAATGTTGGTATTTTGGAATTTAATTGAAATTCATTATCTTGTCTATTTCTAATATCTTGAGAAGACCAACCTGATAACCAACCAATTTGATAATCCATTGAAATTTTTTTAAAATTTGTGTTTAAAATATTTGAATCTGGTTTATCACTAATTTGATTTGTTAAAATCATTGAAATATTAAAATCTGTACATAACTTGTTTAAATAAATTCCTAAATTTTGTAAAATAATTTGATTTTTATTAAAATTTTCATAATTGGAATTTAATAATTCAACTCGAAGATGATGAGAAATAGAATCAATTATAACTAATCTTATATTCTTCTCAGGATCTTTTAATAAAAGAGGTAATTGAACTTTTAATATATGTTCTTGAGTTTCAAAATCAGAACAATTTATATAATAAACATTTTCAATCCCAGGATTAATTTCAATCAATCTTTTAGTTTCTAAATTTCCTTCAGTTGATATATAAACTGAATTACCTCCCAAACCACCTTGATCAGGACTCAGGTTTATTGTTTTGGTTAATTGCATTGAAAATTGTGATTTTGCTGTTGAACTTTCACCAAATATTTCAGTAATCATACCTGTCCTTAACCCACCATTTAAAATTTTATCAAATTCAAGGTCACCAGTAGTGAAAACTTCCTGATTAATATCATCACCTTTAATTAAATCATCACCAAGTTGTTTATTTGTTTGGATTTTTAAAATTGATATGAATTTTTGAATTTGGGATAATGATATATTTAATTGATTTGATAATTCAATTGGTGAAGTTGTCAAGATATCAATAGTTGATATTGATCTTGTTGTGAAGATTTCCAATAGCTTTTCAAATTCTGGATCAAAATTTAATGAAGATTGAGGGAATTGTTGATACAAGTCCATTATACCACCTTAATAACAACCTTAATAAACAGCTAATTAACAACTAATGTTCAATAAATCATTGTATTCAACTATGGCGCTTAAAATCTTAAAATCTGATTTCCAATTTTGATCTTTTTTGACAGAAAACAAAAAAATTTAAAAATTGAAAAAATCAAATCAAAAAAAAAAATTTGAAATCAAAAAAAAAAAAATTTAAGTGGAGTGAATTCGCGAATATTTGAATAAGTACAATAGATTATTAGGGCAAAATTAATGAGAATTTTAATAATTTAACTATAATTTACTACAATTATTTTATATATCAATGTGATTTCTGTTACACAGGTTCAAATTGAAAGACAAGGACTCGAATGAAACAATGAAACAAGAAGATAACAACCCAAAACCACCTAGTACAAGAACAAGAACAAATAAAAGTGCTTCCTTACAAAGTACAATGTTATTTCAAAATGAAGAACAAGATAAAATTTACAAACACAAGATTAGGAAATCTGGTATGATTTGTAATACAAATGATATATTTAAATTTGTGAGTCAAGTTATTTCCAAAGATTCCAAGATTTTATCACAATTCTCAAATGGAATATGTTTGAAAATTATTGCATCATCAAATAATTGTTTCAAGAATTTTAACCCAAGGAAACAATTTTTGGAATTTGTCAAACCTGATCAAAATGTCTTGTGTAAAGTTTATGATTTTTATCAATCAAAATACTTACACTTGGAACAAAGACAAAACATCACGCGTGATTATGATGAATCAGAATTAAACATTCTAAGTTCTATAAAAGATAAAGATTGGGAATCTATTTACGAAACCATTATAACAAGTTTCTTAAGAGAATTCATTGCTTTAAAAAGAATAGAAGATTGGAATTCATCTAGAGGTAAAGTTAATCAAATCAACACTCCAAAACTTTTACAATATTGTTGGCTTCATGATTTTTGGATAAATAGAGATAATACTTTTTATGGACCAATTTTAATATTTGAAAATTTTGAATTTATAAATGATAATAAAATCAATAATATTAGACGGGAACATAATTTTGCAAGACAAATTAAGCTATTGAAATTGGCAGGTATTGATTTAGAAAGACATGAATTTTGTTTTGATGAGAATGATGAATGTTTTTTTATTGATTTTGGATTGGCTTCAGTTGATAATGATGAAAATTTTAATAAATTTGATTTAGATGAATTTATTCCTGAAAACCATTGAATGTTTTAATGAATAGTGTATTGTTATAGCTTGCTGGAAAGAAATTATTGATTCTATTTAGTTTTTATATGATATATAACTCATCTAATTTTCGATATGAAATACTACAGCTTGTACTACAATTCACCATATTCTATAAATCAATGTGCATCTATTAAATACCAAGTCCATCCAGATAGACTTTATAAATCAATCAAACAAACAACTTAATTCACACTTGTAATTTTGGAATATTACCTAAATTAACAACTTTAATAACCATATAATCATCTAACCCATATAATGAACCTTCTCTACCAAATCCACTTTCTTTAACACCACCAAATGGAATTGCACAATCAGTGAAAATACCAGTATTACATGAAACCATACCAGTTTCTAAAGCTTCACTAACACTATATAATGTTGCATAATTCTCAGAAAAAACATATGAAGCTAAACCAACATCAACATCATTTGCCCATGATACAACTTGTTCCGGTGTATCAAATGGTATGATTGCAGCAAGAGGACCAAATGTTTCTTCTTTAGCAACTTTCATATCTTGAGTAACTTGAGATAAAATTGTTGGTTCATAAAAAGTTTCACCTAAATCTGTACGACGACCACCTTTTGCAATGATTTGTGCACCTTTTGATACAGCATCTTGAACATGTTCTTCAACTTTACTTAATGCCTTGGTATTAATCATACAACCATGAGTTGTTCCTTCATCAAGACCATGACCTATGGTGAACTTGGAAACACGTTCATGGAACTTGGTGACAAATTGATCTAGGATATCTTTTTGAACATAAATTCTATTGGCACATACACAAGTTTGTCCTAAACCTCTAAATTTTGATGCAACAGCTTGTTCAACTGCATTTTCCAAGTTGGCATCTTTAAAAATTAATAATGGTGCATTACCACCTAATTCAAATGATAATTTTTTCAAAGTTGAAGCACTTTGTTTCATTAATATTTTACCAACATTTGTTGAACCTGTAAATGAAATTTTCTTAATTTTTGGAGATTCACATAATTTTAAACCAAATTCTGGTGTTTTAGATTGTGAAAGAACAATATTGAAAACACCTTTTGGGAAACCAGCTTTTTCAGCTAAATAACCCAAAGCCAATGCAGATAATGGAGTTTGAGCATCTGGTTTGATAACAACAGTACAACCTGCTGCAAGAGCGGCACCTGCTTTTCTTGTAATCATTGCACTTGGGAAATTCCATGGTGTAATAATACCACATACACCAACTGGTTGTTTCACAGTAAAAGCTCTATTTGTTGGAGTTGCAGGTTGGATAGTATGACCATAAGCTCTTGGAGCTTCTTCAGCATACCATTCAAAATATGAAGCACCATATTTAACTTCACCTTTACCTTCAGCTAATGATTTCCCATTTTCCCATGATACAATTTTACCTAAATCTTCATTATATTCAGTCATTAAATCAAATAAATTTCTTAACCATTGAGATCTTTGTCTTGGAGTTGTATTTTTAAAAGTCTTGAAAGCATCATAAGCAACATCAATGGCTTTATCAACAGATTCAATTGATTGATCTGGTAATTGAGCAATAACTTCACCAGTTGCTGGATCTGTAACATCAAATTTTGGACCTTCAGTGATCCATTCACCGTTGATTAAGGCACCTTTTCTAATAATTTCTGGGTCTTTGAAAGTAGGAGTAACCATTGTAATAAATAAACTATACTTACTCAAAATATAATCAAAAGATCATAAATTTATTGGAATTCATCGACTTTATATATTCTTCAAACTCCATAAGAACCCGCGCGCATAATGTCCCAATCAGTGAAGAGCTCAAATTCCCCGGTAAACTTATAGCGAATGAAACCGTTATCAGTGGACTATTAAAGTGAAGAAAGTTGACAAAAGTGACTTAAAATGGACTCAAATTGGATATTTATACAAGTATTAGAGAAATATATAGCTAACAACTACTCATAATTACTCATTATTCATTACCCAAAAAAACATAGTATTAAATGACAATCATATACAAACAAAAAATCAATTCTTAAAGTGAACCAATGGTAATCAATTCTTTAAATGTGCAGGTGGTGGACCTTCAGGTCTTGAAAAATTATCCAATTCTAAATCATTCTGTTGTTGACCAGGTGGTGGACCAGAAGGTGGTTGAAATTGACTACTATTCCCTTGGTTTTGATTATTATAATAACGAGAAAAATCTCTTTGGAAATTTAATTCATGATCATCTCCTGTAAATTGAACTTGTGCTTGACCTGGAGGAGGTCCTGATGGTGGTTGATAAGTATTTGAAGGTGAAGAAACCCCAGTTTGATCAGGTACGAGTGTATTTAAATGTTGTGATTGTCCATATTGTCCATTAGCACTATTAGCAGCAGCTTCTTGAGCTTTAAAATTTGGATGGAACGTTCCTTGATTATCATAATAACCAGCATCATTATCATTAGCTTGTGCAGTATAAGGTGGTACGAAAGGTTGTTGTGTTTGTTGATTATTAGTAGCATGTAAATAACTTGGTGGAGTTATCCAAGCTGTTCCTCTTATAGGTTCTCTTCCTTCGATATTTCTTCTTTTATTTATACGAATAGCTGCTAATATCACTGATAAGATGGCTAATATGAACAATACGAAAAGAATCCATCTCCCCCAATTCCATGATGATGAAGCATTAGCACAACCCCATCCCCAACAGGCTATTTTGGTTTTAGTTAGTAATTCATTCTTTTTCATTTAATGGTTATACTTCTAAAAATGGTAAAATGGACAACCATTCACCCATTTAAACCACTTCTTTTTGGAGTAACCTCCATAAACAATCAACTTACAATCTCTCTTTATCAAACTATGAATTATAGGCATCTTTAAACTGATTATAACCCTTTAAAACTTATATTCTTATACTTTTCTACCCGAATTGCCTTCTTTTAATTATAAAACATTTTCCTTTTTTTAGAAATTTAAAAACCCCGAATAATATTGACAGTGCTTTTGAATTTTTATAAGACAACTAAACAAAAACATCAACAATCCATAGAACAATTGTTTCAAAAGTTCATTTATTAGAAGTGGGTTAAGGATATGGTTACAATGAAGTACACAACCAGACTTTTCCTCTGGTTCTTAGCTATCAAAACCATCCAATTAGGAATCATCTACATAACACCAAATCAATTTGATATAAGTTCTAATAAATATGATATATCATCAAACACCACAATAAATCAAATATTAAATAAATTCATACATTGGGATAACGTTTATTTTCATAGATCATTCCACTCGGGTCCTCAATTTGAACATGAATGGGTTTTTGGACCTCTTTGGTGGAAATTTATTAATTCATTACCTACAGAAAATAAATTTATATGGGCTGTCATGATAACAAATTTATTACATTTTATTAATTCATTATTAGTTTTCCAAATAACTTGGGTGAAATTTCATAATTTAAAGAAAAGTTATCTAAGTGGGATTTTTACATTATTTTCAACAATGGGTGTTTTCAGTTTGGTTCCATATTCAGAAAATTTATCAAATTTTTTTTTACTAAGTGGATTGGTCTTATATTATAATCAAAACAAATTCACATATTTATTATCATCATTGCTTTTTGGTGCCTCAGTATTAACAAGATCAAACACAATAATCATTGGTGGTTTATACCTCCATGATTTCATTTTTTTCAAACTTCAAAAAAAATTAATCCCATTATTATCAGGATCAATCTTATTCAGTTTCTTAATCATATTAAATTATTTCCCCTATAGAGAATTTTGTCCTGATAGATCAGAATGGTGTGATTCATTAATACCATCAATTTATTCATATGCACAAGGACATTATTGGAATGTTGGATTTTTACGTTATTGGACCCCAAATAATTTATTTAATTTTATTATAGCATCACCAATGATTTATTTAATTTTCAGATCAATTCAAAATAATTACTCCAAAGATGTCAAGTTAAGTATTATTGGTGGGTTACATTTAATTTTATTGGTTTTTTTCATTCATGTTCAAATTATCTTGAGGATTTCAGGGTTTTTACCTTTGGTTTATTGGTATTTAAGTGATTTGATTATTGATAACAAAGGACAATATTGGATTATGTATTTAGTTTTATGGAATTTTTTACAACCTATATTATTTGCATCATTTTTACCACCAGCGTGAAAATCAATGTTCAGAACATAGCATACTACAATCAAGTTATAAATCATAATGCATATATTAAAAATTGACATAAATTGACATAAACAATAAACAAAGACACCTAGTTTTCATTTAAAGTGGGAAATTATCTTTTTCATTTTCTCTTGTATACCCCAAAACCTCTTGTTCTTTAGCCTTCCCTTCCAAATAAGGTAACAAAACATCTTTAAATTTATTAAAACCTTTATATTCTCTAACATCATTACTCCAACTAGTTAATCCATTTAATAATCTTAATGGAACATAAGGTTCATCAACAATTTCAATAATTGGAATGAAATAAGTTCTTATAGTGAAAACCACAGCACCTGTCTTGGGTAATTTTCTTAAACTTTGTCTTTCAGATCTATAATAAATTTGATTTATATCAGTTGCAACGGGTGCAGTATACCAACCAACCCCTTGTTCAGATTCTTTCCCAATACTTGAAGACCAATCAAGATGTTTATCAGTTTGGATAAAATAATTATTTCTTAACACAGAAGTTTCAGGTTTTAATCTTGTAAAGAATTTTTCCATTGATTTCTTGAGATGAGTATTATATTTTGGTACATCTCCTGAAGTATGTATTTCTGATAATGGCATGTTTAATTTATCTGTTAATCTCCAAAAACCTGGAAGGACAATAGCACCAGCTTTTAAATAATATTGACCATCCTCAAGTTCAATCATTATTGCAATATCATCTTGTAATAAATTAGTTATAATAAACATTGGATCAATTTCTTTGGTTTTAAGATCAAAAGTTCCCCAATCTTCACCAGTGATTAAATTTGATAAGACACCTGTTGTGGAATTATATTTAAACATTGATGGATAACGTTCAGGTAAATAATTTTTCAATTCATCTAATAATTCCAATGAAGCATCATAAGCAATTGGTAAAGTTCCATATAAATCTTTTCCTTTTGTTTGTAATCTTTGTTTCTTTAATTCATGGAATTCTAACCATTTATTATCAATTTCAATCCATTCTTCAGGATTCATATTTCTTATACCCATAGTAACATTATATTTATGTTTAAAAGGTCTATAAGCAATTGGATCTGAATCATAAATATTCCAATTTGGATATGGTTGTGGTTTAGGAAATTTATAATCTTCTGGGATCCAATGACCTGGTTTTCTTTTATTATTTTGAGCAAGTTTGGAAGGTAATGGTTTTGGGGGATTTGATTTTGAATTATAAAACCATAATAATGATGATAAAGTTGATAATATAAATGATATTATAATGAAAATATTGAAATTATCTTTATCTAATTTGAATGGTAAATCAATGAGTGATAATAACATTGTGTCATAATATTTAGTCTGGTGTATTAAGTACAAGCTACATAGACTATACCATACTTTGAATATATTAGAATATCAACTGTTTATATACAAACACAATAATCATATCAAATATAAATACTAGTATATTCGTACGTATATAATCTATGATGTTTTGAGTTTCGATGTTTTAAGATTCCTTATCGGGATAAAAATTGAATAATGATAAGAAATATGGAGTTTCAAACTACCAAATTTGGATCAAAGAGAATAAGAAATACCATTAATTTGAATGAATACATGATTATTATTATAAAATGAATGATTCAAATAGTCTAAAGTTGCTATATTTGGTGGTTTTGGTGGAAGTTTGTTGTGTTTATTGTGATTTGTAGATTAGATATGATAATGTACCTTTTATACCAGTAACTCCAAATACAATCAAGACAAAATCAGACCATGAAAAACATTATAACTCTTAAAATACAATAATAAGAAATTCATAACAATCAAATCATTATGAGATTATAATTACAATACTCTACAACATAAATCATTAAACTTACTAATCCTTAATTAAAAACCTAATATACAACCTAAAAATAAGTGAAAAAATTATATCCCTAAAAAACCATAATTATAACAAAACCATTTATAACTTATCATTAAAACAACAACATTACACCTATGATCTTTCACCTCTTAATCTTCTAGCTAATTGAATATCCTT
>NW_011887542.1:0-111266 GCF_000313485.1 Hansenula ciferrii | reverse complement strand
GGTGTATAAAGGTTCCATAGAGTGTCTTCAACAATTCTTATATAAGATAATTACATAATCACGTATACAATATACATCATTGAAAAAAAAAAAATACGAGTATATCTCAAAAATCTATACTTTAAATACTTTCAATTTATTATTTAGAATTATTTAGATCTATAACTTTATCATAAGTTAATTTACCTGACTTAAATAAATTATAAATCCTAACAACATGTTCCCATCCATTTTGTACTTCTTCTTTAGAAACATTTAAAATATCAAATGGATGTTTCCTATTCTTTGGAGCTAATTTAATACATAAATCAGCCAAATTTTCCCTTGCTGTATCAACATTATAAATATGGAAATCACCTGCTACATTTCTTTGGTTTAACCATTCTAATTGAAATTCTTTACTTGGTAATTTACTAAAATTTGACCAAACACCAGCTATAGCTGCAGCTTGAGATTCTATTGTAGCGAAAAGATATGGTGATTGTTGAATACCAATAGTGGTAAATGTTGGATCATCAACAGAAAATGCATATAGATAAAGATTTTTAATGAGACTAAATTTTGAATTTTCATCAACAATTTGACCTAATTGAATTAAATTTTGATTTTTAAGGAAAGGGTAATGGAAATGATATCCAGTTGCAAATATTATTTTATCATAAACACCTATTGAATCATCAACAAAAATCACATTAGATCCATCAAACTCCTTAATCTTGGGCTTTATAATTAAATCAGGTTGTTCAAAAATTACTTCAATTCCTGCACCTGACGTATTTTTAACAGTTCTTCTAGATACAGTGATTGATTTAGAAGATCCCACCAAAAATTTGATAACATCAACAGAACTTGAATGTGATCCGATAATCAATACATTTTGATTTTGGAATTGGTCAAAATTTTTAATTCCTTTAGTATGTAATAATGTATTTGGATGTGATTGATTATATTGATTCAAATTTTCAATGAATGGAATAAATGGAACACTATAATGACCATTTGCAGTTATTATAGCATCAAATGTTTCTTGATACCAATAATCTTTGATTCCATCAGTTTTACGTAAAACTAAATTCCATTTTCCTTTGGATTTTTCAACTTTTTCAACTGTTGTTTGAAATCTAATGAATTTGTTTAATTGATTTTCTTGTACAACTTTATAAAGATCTTTATGAATCTCACCAGCTGTAGAGAATGGATTAATTGAACGAGAACCATTTGAATCATAATGTTTCAATCCATTAGGTAATCTAACTAATGGTGCAATGATATTTGAAAATAATGCTGGATAAGCTGCACTATTTGACCAGCGTACTGTTTCATCATGTTTTTTAATAATTGGAGAATCAAGTGAAGTAAGTTTCAAATCATTAGGGTTTGGTATAGATTTGAGTGGTGGATCTAAAGTTTCAGGTTTATTATAATTTCCATCATTTAAAATATCTTGAGATGGGAAAACAGGATCAGATTTGTTTGAATAATACCAATTACCTCCTAAAGTATCATTTCTTTCAAATAATACAATTTCTTCAAATGCAGGATTTGAATCATCATTGTCAAAAGTTGAAATCCCATCTTTTGATGTATGTAATAATTCATTTAATGCAGCAATACCAGCAACTCCACCACCAATAATGGCAATTTTTTTGATATCAAAAGATTCAACAGTCATTGTTCTGAGAAAAGATTCCCAGAAACTATTGAACAATCATTTTCAGCTATAATTGGATCTCATATATATATAAATGTAAATTAAACAACTTGTGGCAATATTACTCAAGTTCTTTTTTTTTTGTTTTCGCTTATATTGATGTTTTCAGAAAACCACATCGCGAAATTAATTTGTATTTAATACCCACCCATTTTGAAGATGTGGTTCCATTAACTAATGGAACTGTGTAAACAGTGTGTGTGTGCTCTTTAGTAGCTTAAGCTGCCTGCTGCCTGGATCTCGCTAAAGTATGTGGCGCTATCTTGATCAAAATGATTTTGAATAAAGTATAAAGGGAAAGTGATAACTACTATAACAACGGTCCATCTAACGGTCTTGAGATATCTCAAATTAATATTATGGATTTATATCATGACAGAAATTGATTCTAAATTGAATTCCAAAATTGAAATATCATCCATTGATGATAATGATCAATCAAGTACATCTTTCAATAAGGTTAAAAAAGCTGTTGAACAAGATGGGTTTTATACATATGAAGAAGAAAAAAGATTACTTCGTAAGATTGATTTAAGATTAATGCCATTATTAATTTTACTTTATCTTTGTAAAAATCTTGATGTCAATAATATTAGTTACATCATAACCATGAATAAAGATACTGGGCATAATGTCTTAAAGCAATTAAATATGACTAGAGATGATTGGGCTTGGACAAGTACCATATATTATATTCCATTTATATTATTTGAAATTCCTTCAACAATTTTAATGAAAAAAACTTCACCAAGAGTTCATCAATTTAGAATTTCATTTTTATGGGGGATTGCAACAATTTGTCATGCAGCTGTTAAAAATAAACAAGGTTTATATGGTTTAAGATTTGCATTAGGATTATTTGAAGCAGGTCAATTTCCTGGATCTTTATTACACCTTTGTTATTTTTATAGACCTGATGAAGTTACAACAAGAATGGCATTTCTAGGTGTTTTAGGTTCTTTTTCAAGTATTTTAACAGCTTTCATTACTTATGGTTTTAGTTTTACATCTGGTAATGTTGGTAATTTATCAGGATGGCAATGGGTTTATATTTCAGAGGGGGCTTTCACAATAATTTCTTCAATTATAATCTTATATTATTTACCAAATTATCCAGATTCTGTTAATTGGTTAACTGAAGAGGAAAAATCATATATTATTGCAAGATTACCTCCACAATCACCAAAATCAACAGATGAAGATTTTAAATTTAAAGATTTAATTGAATCATTAAAATCAAAAATTTTGTGGGGGTTTTCAGGTGTTAAAGTTTTCCAAATTTTAGGTACATATGGTTTATCATTTTGGTTACCATCAATTATTCAAGATTTTGGATTAAGTGACCCGGCAAAAGCACCATTATTAAGTATTCCATCTGCAACTGCATCTGTTATATCTGGGATTTATTTTTCATATCTTGTTGATAGATCATATTTCCCACCAGGATTATTATGTTTTGTTTCATTAATTGTTTCATTAATTGCATTTATTATTTTAACTACGGTTCAAATTAAAGGTGTATTATATGCATTTATTATATTTGCAACATGCTCAAGTGCAGCTGATGGATCAGTTTTAACTTCATGGTTAGGACAATCAATGGAAGGAAGTTCTAAAGTTGGATTTGCATTTTCATTTGCAAATTCTATTGCACAATTAGGAGGTATTTTAGGTGCACAAATCTTCAGATCAAAATATGCACCAAGATATACAATTCCATATGCAATTTGTTTATCATTTATTGGTGTTGCTGCAATACTTGTAATATATCTTTGGTATATAACAAGAGATACAACAAATAAGTTTATGAGAGAAAGAAGACAAAGATTGAAGCAACGTAATGCTAATCTTCAAGCAAAACCTATATATAATCATTCAGAATTTCAATAAATATAAATGTTTTTTATAATTCTAGTTGTAGATCGATGAACATCGAAGCCACAGTATAGGGAAGGAAACTTATATATAAATACTGAAAAGTAAATCTGATCACAAAACATTATGTAGTACTGTATACTCAGTAGTGAAGTATGACATCAAATACCAAACGTCCAAAACATAATAATCCTAAAAAATGGATCTTGAATGGATTTGTTATGAATACACCTGGTTTACAAAATCCAGGACTTTGGAGTCATCCAAATGATCAAGGTAAAAATTATAAAACTATAAAGTATTGGACAGATTTAGCTAAAAAATTAGAAGATGCAAACTTTACAAGTTTATTTATTGCAGATGTTTTAGGACCATATGATGTTTTTGGAGGTCCTGGGAATTTTAGTTCACCTGCAATTGGAGCAGGTCAATTACCTGTTAATGATCCAAGTTTAATTGTACCAGTTATGGCAAGTGTTACTAAATCAATTGGATTTGGTATAACAATTTCAACAACTTATGAACATCCATATGATTTATCAAGAAGATTAAGTACTTTAGATCATTTAACAGAAGGTAGAATCGCATGGAATGTTGTTACATCTTATTTAGAAAGTGCAGCAAAGGGACATGGATTAAATGAACAAATTGATAAATCAATTCGTTATGAAAGAGCAAATGAATATTTAGAAGTTATTTATAAATTATTAGAAGGTTCATGGAAAGATGATGCAGTTATTCTCGATACCACGAGAAATATTTATGCAGATCCAACCAAGATTAAATCAATTCATCACAAAGGTAAACATTTTACAATTGATGGAATTCATATTTCAGAACCAAGTAAACAAAGAACTCCAGTTATTTTCCAAGCTGGATTATCCAATGATGGTAAAAAATTAGCTGCAAAACATGCCGAAGGTGTATTTGTTAGTGGTATTTCACCTGAATCAGTTAGATTAAATGTTGATGATATTAAAAAGCTGGCTGTTGAATATGATAGAGATCCTGATTCCATCAAATTTGTATTTGGTGTATTAATTGTTGTTGATGAAACAGATGCAAAAGCATGGAGTAAATTTGAATCATATAAACAATATGCTAATATAGAAGGTGCATTAGCATTGATTGGGGGATGGATGGGATTAGATTTATCACCATTTCCAGATGATATTGATTTAAGAACTGTTGGAGGTGATGTTGGTAAATTTTTCAATAAAAGAAGTCCAAATTCACCAATTTCCAAATTGGAATTTGCCCTTGAAGTTAGTGTTGGTGGGTCACCCAAGATTATTGGATCTTATGAAACGGTTGCTAATGAATTAGAAAGATATATAGATATTGGAGGAGTTGATGGATTTAATTTGAAATATTCTATTGTACCAGGATCATTTGATGATATTATAGAATGGTTATTACCTGAATTACGTAAAAGAGGTCATTTTGATTCAAATTATCCAGTGCCTGAGGGAACATTACGTGAGAATTTATCAAGAATTGAAGGTAATACTCATTTACCATCTGATCATCCTGGATATAAATTTAAATGGTGAATGGTGAATGAATTCTTTGTGTGTTTGTCCCATTGTAGTAGTAAAACCGTCGTACTTTAATTTCCGCCTTATCAGTGATGGAAAAAAAAGGATCAAAAAAAACAAAAAAAAAATCCATCCGTTGAGACAAATTGGTTGCATACATGATAAAAATTTTAACGGATCAGAAGATCTTTGAATATATATAAGTACTCCTACTTATTCTTTGTTTAAACAATCAACTTGAACTTATAATATAAGGTCAAACAACAGAGAATCCAAAAAAATGCTACTCAATACGGCTCTTACATCTTTAGCTTTGGCTTCAATGGTTTATGCTGCAGATGATAACACTGATGATTATAAAGTTGTTGGAAGTTTAATCTTTGGTCGTCATAATGATAGACCTGCTAAACCTGCAAATTATTTAACTCCAATTGGTGCTGAACATCAATTTCAAATTGGTCAATTCTATCGTGAACGTTATTTTGGGTTAGATTCTTCAAATTCTAAAATTGATGATGATTCAAATGTTATTCAAAGTTTAAATAAAGATGGATTTTTCATTAATGGTCAAATCTTTGCTGAAGCTTCATCTGGTAATGTTATTCTTTTCAGTCATTATGCCTTTTTACAAGGTTTATATCCACCTCAAGATGTTTCTGGGACTTCTACTGCTAATCAAACACTCGCAGCTTTATCAAATGGTACAATTGTTGAGAATCCGTTAAGTGGATATCAATATGTTAAATCCACTATTCAAGAAAATGCCACCGAAGAATATATTTGGACTAAAGGTGATGAAAATTGTCCTGCTGTGACTAAATCTTTAAAAGATGTTAAATCAAGTGATTTATTTCAAAAATATACTAATGAATCAAATGATTTCTTTCAATCATTAAAAGATATTGAATTTATTAATGAAACTTTCAATCAATCTGAATTAAATTTTAAAAATGCAATGAATATTTTCGATGAAGTTTGGGTTAATACAATTCATAATGAAACTGTCTCTAAACAATTCAATGAATCATTAATTGATTCAATTCAATTCTGGTCTGATCGTTATCAATGGGTATTAAGTGATAATAATTTAAACAGTAATTTAACTATTGGTGCTAAAACATTAATGGGTAGAGTTATGTCAAAATTAGATACAACAAGAAAACAAGGTAAACCTTATTTAAATTATCTAACTGGTTCTTTTAATACAATGTATCAATTAGCAAGTGTTATTAATTTAGATATTGCAGATTCAAAATTTAAAACAATGCCAGATTATGGTGCAACTTATGTTTTTGAATTATTAAACAATACTCAAAATGATGAAACTTTTGTTAGATTTTCATTTAAAAATGGTACACAAGAATTAAATACTTATCCAATTTTCAATTCAACAAATAATATGATGAAATGGGATGATTTCACTTCAAATGTTGGAAAAATTGCAATTAAAGATGTATCATCATGGTGTAATGTATGTGGATATAATGATATTTCATCTGATAATGTTATGGAAATGTGTGTACCATATACCAATTTATATGAACAAGCAACTAAATTAAATGATGAAGGTGTTGATTTAAATTCATATAAGAAGAATAAATTAAGTTTAGCTGATGCTGGTGGTATTGGCGCTGGTGTTACAATTGGTGTTTTCGCTTTAATTGGTGTTTTAGGATTTTTATTATATAAGTTACGTGGAGGAAAATCTACACAATCATCCAATATTCAACCAACACATACAAATTCAGCAAATTCAGGTACTGTTGCTGGTAGTGATAGTGATTTAGAAAAAGGTTCAAATGTTTCAACTAATTAATCAATTAATAATAATAATAATAATAATAATAATACATAGTTTTTATCAATTCAAGTTATATGCTTCAACAACATTATTCTTGTAGAAATCTTCAGGATTTAATCCATATTTATCGATTAAATAATCTGTTATCTTAACCCATTTAACCCAAGTTTCATGGAAATTAATCTTTTTAACAGCTATTGGCCAATCACTTCCGAAAATTATTTGATTTTTAGGGAAATTATCAACAAAAGTTTTAAACCAAGGTTCAATTCTTGCAATTGATTCTGTTAAATCATCATCTTGGGCAATTTCATCAGGTAATTCTGGGAATCCACCACTAAATTTAATATAAATTTTATTACTTTGGGTATTTTGAGAGATTCTTTCAACTAAAGATTGCCATTCTTTAAAATCTAAATTGTTATAAACATCTTTAGAACTCAATGATAAATTAGCTTTTGATAAATGATTCAAAATATATGTAACGTTTTCAGTTTTTTGTAATAATTCAATAACTTCTTTTAATTGTCTATTCCCATCTTGTCTAATATTTAATCCTAAATCATAAACAAATCCATTTTGGGCAAGCCAATTGATTGAATCAATATAATTTTGTTCAAGTATACTACCAGGTGGAAGACCATCAAATAAATATCTAAAACCTTTAACTCTTTCAAATGTCTTGGGGTCCAACGATTGAGTTTTCAATTTTTGGATATATTCTTTTAATTTAGTAACACCTTGTGGTATTGGAGCCCATGGAACAATTCCTTTTATAAAATCTTTACCTGAAAGATCTGAACCTTCACCAATTTTAGGGATTCCAAGTATTATACGTTCAACATATAAGTATTCTTCAATTGGGTATTTCCAACCTTCATAAGATAATCCACTATCAACACAAATCTCTATGAATATTAAACCTTCAACTTTATGTTTGGATGATTCTGAAATAACTTTTTTGTATTCATCCAATCTAAATTCATCATTTAATTGTGAACTTTGAGACACAAGTGGCAAACGTCCATCCTGACTATAAGATTTGGAATAAAGATGAACATGACTATCAATAACATTGACTGGCATGATGGAATAATAATAATTGTGAGGCTCTGAGTGTTTGTTTGAAATCAAAACTGATGTTGTTGTTTACTTTTCGGTCAATCTTTGTTTTCTATATTCTCTGGGGGAAAACTCGAAAAAGTTTGGGTATTTATATATTCATGTGATATGCCACCACACATATTCATTGGAAATTAGTCAAAATCAACAAATATTATTCAATTGATCAAAATGAATCTTCTTGAAGGGAAAGTCGCTGTTATCACGGGTGCTGCTACTGGGATTGGTAGAGCAATTGCAATTGGATTTCATAAACAAGGTGCTAAAATTGCAATCAATTATTTACAAGGTCAAGAATCCGAGATTGAATCTTTAAAATTGGAAATTAATGATTTATTGGCAATTCCTGGTGATATTTCACAACAATTAACAAGTGAAAACTTGATTCAACAAACTGTTCAAAAATTTGGTGAAGTAAACATTTTTGTATCCAATGCTGGTGTTTGTCAATTTGCAGAGTTTCTTGAAGTTACCCCAGATCTTTATGAACAAACCGTAAATATCAATTTGAATGGTGCATTTTATGCTACACAATCAGCTGCTAAACAGATGAAACTACAAGGGAAAGGTGGTTCAATCATTGGTGTTAGTAGTATAAGTGCATTGGTTGGTGGGGGCTTACAAACTCATTATACCCCTACAAAAGCTGGTATTTTATCTTTAATGCAAAGTACTGCAGTGGCATTAGGTAAATATGGTATAAGATGTAATGCTCTTTTACCAGGGACAATAAGGACTCAATTGAATGATGAAGATATGGCTGATGATAATAAGAGATCATATATGGAAGGTAGAATTCCTCTTGGTAGATTGGGGAAAACTTCAGATTTAGCTGGTCCTGCTATATTTTTAGCTTCTGATTTAAGTGAATATGTTACAGGTTCTCAAATATTAGTTGATGGTGGTTTATTTGTAAATTTACAATAAATTAATATATATACTTATTTATTATTCATCTTCTTTATTTAATGTAATTGTTTTCTGTGGTGATGGATTTAACAAATATTCTGCATCAATAAATTGTTGTTTTGGATTAATAGTTAAACCAAATCCTGGTTTATTTAAATCACTAACATTTAAAAATCCTTTATATGGAATTGGTTCATCAATAAATAATTCTCCAAACACTGGTAAAACTGATCTTGAATCTGGTGAATTTGCAAGATATTCTTGGAATGGTGTATTTTGTTGACTAACAACAAAATGATATGAATATGGACCTGAAGCATGAGGAACAACAGGGATATCATAAGCAGCTGCTTGAGCTGCAACTTTAAGTAATTCAGTTAATCCACCAACCCACATAACATCTGGTTGAATAATATCAAGATTACGACCTTCAATTAATTTTCTAAATCCATATTTAGTATATTCATGTTCACCAGTTGTAAATTTAACATCTGGATGAGCTCTTTTAATTTGTGCAAATCCATCAAAATCATCAGGATGTAAAACTTCTTCCCACCAATTGATATTTAAATGTTTAGTAGCTTTGACTAAATCAATAACATAAGAAACATTTAATGACATATAACAATCAACCATTAATGGGAAATCTGGACCAACTGCATCACGATGTTTTGTTAAAAATTCAACATTTTTCTTCAATCCTAAATGACCTTCATCAGGACCAAATGGTAATGCAACTTTACCACCCCAAAATCCCATTTCTTTAGCAGCTTCGGGTCTTGAACTTGTACAATAAAAATCAAGACGATCTCTTGTAGCACCACCAATCATCTTATAAACAGGTTCATTTCTAATTTTGCCTAAAAGATCCCATAATGCTAAATCAACAACACTTATAACTGCAATTGTTATCCCTTTTCTACCATAAAACATTGAAGCTCTAAATAATTTATCCCAAATGATATTTAAATCTCTTGGATCTCCACCTTCTAAAAATCTATTGAAATGATGATGAACTAACCAACATGCAATTGGACCACCAAACCCTGTAGCAAAACCTTTATGGCCATCATCAGCTTCAATTTCAACACAAAAAGATCCTAAAACATTAATACCCCATGAAGTTCTTGATTTTCTATATTCTGGATATTTCGACATTGGATTTGAAATATCATTATCCACTAACCAGTGTCCTTTTTCCACATCATGATAATCACCACCACCTTTACCATGTATTAGATATGTCTTGACTTTTTTAATCTTTGGGAAATTGGAAACCATTTCGTTGTTTGATATTATAATTGGCCTTCTGTACTCAAATGAATCGAGATCATATTTGGAAAAGTATCATGTTTAAATACTAATTTTTTGAATCTTATAATTCACCCCCTCAAAAGTATGATCAGGGTAGATGGATATAGACAGCTATTATTCGAAACTTTGTTTTAGCATTTTTTTGACGCTCGTCGCCAAAATTCGATGATCTCTTTCCGGTGCATTTTTGCTCCAGGTAATCTTCGAGTAATCAATCACCCGAATGGAGGAGCATCAAATATAATTTGACACAAAATATCACTACGTAAATTAATTGAACTCATAAAAACATAAAATTATTCATATATTCAATTGATCATTGCTATAGCTATTACTATTCATATCAAGTGCAAGAAAATTGAATAAATCATCATGAGTTAGCTGGAAATCCTCAAACCCTTGGATAGATGGTGTTTGGAAATTTGACAAGCTATGTTGAAGTGGGAAAGTATTATTAAAACTATTACCACCTCTTGTAATATTACTATTGAGAACTTGCGTACCTTGAGTCGAACTTTGCTGAGAATTTGAAGTGGATTCAACATGATTCTGTACTTGTTGATTAATACTGTTGGGATGGTAATGTGATTTAGACCCTTTCCCTGCTAATTTGTTAAACCAATAAACTAGTGAGTGTGAACCTAATCTCATATCAGTAACAACTTTTGTTGGCTCTCTTTTTTCATCTGTAATTTCTTGTTCATCACTCGATTCACCATCTTCGTCACCTTCGTTTATGGTCCCATTTTCACTAATAATAGAACTTCTATTATGTATAGATGAATTTGATGGAGATGATGTTGATGCCATAGTTTTAACATATGATAAATCAGAGACATGTAAAAATTCTAAAATCTTAAAATATACATTGGAACTCTCCCAGTATTTACCAATTCTTTTCAATACATTTGCAAAAAATGACAATTTCTTTTGATGATCACTTATTGAACCTTTTCTTTGTGCTTGATATATAACATCCACAAATAATATTCTGCAATTTATCCAAATATAGAACCCAAAATGAGGTCCTAACTTTTCAAATATATCATCATCATTTGTTAAAGTAGGTAATTGAGAAACAAATGAATAAACTTCATCAGCTGCTTCAAGACATTGTGCTTTTGAATCATCTGAAGATTTAAATAAAGTTGATTCACCATGTGGATATCCTGAGGGTGAATGTAACTTGATGAAAGTGGTATAGTAATAAACAAATAATAGAATGTCAAAAATTTCTAGTTTTTGACTTTTAATATTAATTGTTGAGAAATTACCATTTTTTAAAAACTTTTGATAATTGAATGGTAGGGAGCGTCTCCATGTATTCATCTGGTTGTCTAAATTTGAAAACTCTCTCTTCCATTCTTCAACTGCCATTTCATCATTAATATTAAATTCTTCAATGGAAAATGAATGTATATCACCCATCAGTTTGTTCAATTCAATGTAAAAAGTAAAAGAATCATATGTAGCTTCAACAATGTGTTGTTGTGAATTCTCGTTACTTTGCATATCTTGTTGTACTAATGATGTCGTATTTGATCTCAATGTTCTAAATTGTGTTATTTCTTTTGGTTTGACATCAAGCCAATAGTTCAATTTAATAGGTAAAAAACAGCTGATTTTATTTGGTTTTAATTTCATATCATGAGAAGAAGAAATAGCATAAAGTTTATCTAAAAGGTAAATGCTCCAGAAACAATGTCTTCTTGACTCTTCATCAATCCAACTTTGGGGTTTTGTCAAAAGATTGATTGACCTATTATTTAATGATCTTGATTTTCTCCTTCCTAATGTATCAGAGTTCGATGTTAATGATGATGAATTGACAGAACCTGGAGAATCATTTGTTGTTATTGATAATTTATTACTATTTTCTGTACCTAACTTCAGATAATTTGCATAATCAGCTGCAATTGAAACATAATTCCAACTTTCAGGCACTTTAACATTTCCAGATAAAGATTCAAATGCCAAAAGGATCATTGATTGTAAACTCTCAATATTTATTCTTTTCAAAGATGTTGAAATTATATGATCTTTGCAATGATCATATATTTTTGATCTTTGTTCTTCTGTTATTTGGTCATTATTTAAATATTTTAGCGTGATTAAAACTATAGCATAAAGCAATAAATGAGGTTTTATTCCCTTTGAGGTATTTTGAACTGATTTTTCAAGATCCATTATTATATTTGGATGTAATAAAGGAAATATTGAGTTGACATTTTTAAAAAATATATCAATCAAAAGATAACAATGATTTGATGACGGTAAACCAAAATTATATGTTCCGTTAGGTACTGATGAAACTGGATTGAGTAATGAAGGTATTTGGAAAGATCTGGTATTTGAAGTTGTGGTATTTTCAGATGAGGTATCACTTGTATCAATATTATTTTCTTGTTTTGATAAATGATCTGAATGTTGTTGTTGGTCTGACTGACTTGACTTATCAACTGAGCTATAAGTACGTTTATTTCCATTATTCTGTAAAGATGCAATTTGGTTTCTTAGTTCACCAAGTTCTTGTTCCAATGAATCTAATCTTGAAGTAACATTCTTTCCATATCCAGGCTTTAGCCCAGGTTTTTTCATTACTGAATATTTACATTCTTTCATATTATTCTTAATACAAAAAGAGCATATAGGTCTCACACCATCACATTTAACTTTCTTTATTTTGCACAGGTCGCATGATTTAGATAATTTCCCATGATCACCATGGTCTGATGAGCCGATACTCTTATCTCTTTGATTTCCTAATGTATTTGAAACATTTGATTCAAGATTATTACCAGTACCAGTACCTTGCGCTAGTGGGTAATTATTCCCCAGACTTTGAACATCTTTGCTATCCCACTCAAAGGTAGTGGAAGTTTTGGAGCGTTTCCTTATGGGCTTATAATCCTCTGGTGACATTTTAGCATAACTTTTAACCACTCTCGATTCAATGATAACCCTTTTCTAATCAAATCAGAATGGATGAATGATAAGTAATGAAAATAAATTCTAATTGCATTTGTTTGTTTTATTAGCCAGTGAGATTTTCATTCATTTCCATAGTTTGGCTGTTTGTCTACCCCAGAAGAAAAAATCATAAAAATGATGACAGGGAAATTGAAATTTTGGCGTTTTCCCTTTTCCCTTGTCGGTTCCCCAATCAGGACATTTTGGCGTGATTTTTCAGTGAATTATCGCGCAATTTCCTTAAACGGTAATAACCTAGAGGAGGAGTGTTAATGCTCCGGGCGAAATTGTTATAAACTCTTTGAATTTTTGATTTCTTTCCTCGTCATTTGTGAATGAATTGGATTGCAAAAGGTGTTTCCATATAAATAAGGAGTTCCTTCCTTATAATTTATATCATGCTTTACTCAAGATCAAAGATCAAATTTGAGAATTGAATCAGTACCACTTGATCTTCGCATATCATGTCTTCACCACCAAAACCAGGAATCTATACACCAATTCCAACTTTTTTCAAGAGATCTGATGGTCACTCAATTGACTATTATACACAGGTTGAACATGCTAAGTTTTTGAGAAAAAATGGAATAGAAGGTTTACTTGTAATGGGCTCAACTGGTGAACAATCACACTTAACAAGAAAAGAAAGGGCTTCCGTCGTTAAAAAGCTTCACGATGAAATACCAGGATATACCTTACTCGCAGGTGTTGTTGCAAATGCATTACAGGATGCTCTTGATGAAATTGAATCTTTGAAAAACGCTGGTGCTTCATATGCTGTTGTTTTGCCCTCTTCATACTTTGGACAAGATATTAAACAAGGAGGAATAATTGAGTGGTACACCAAACTAGCTGATGAATCAACTTTACCACTACTCATATATGTATTTCCAGGAGTTAGTAATGGAATTCATGTTGACCCTGATACGCTTGTTGAACTATCCAAACACGCAAATATTGTTGGAACTAAAATCAGCCATGGGAATGTTTCACACCATGCACTTGTTGGATTACATGAAGATATAATCTCTGGTAAAAATAAATTTAATGTTTTCACAGGTTTGGGACAGCTTCTTTTACCAGTATTAACTGTGGGTGCTAAAGGTACAATTGACGCACTTAGTGGGGCTTTCCCAAAATTGTACGTTGATATTTTCAAAGCATATGAATCTGGTGATTACGATAAGGCCAGATTATTACAACTTGCAGCTTCTAGGGGTGAAGAGATAATTTCAAAAGTTGGTATTCTTGGTATTAAAAGGGCTATTTATGAGCAAGGATTTGGTGAAACATATTTAGGAAGAGCTCCATTAAGTCAAGATTTCCCTACAGGAGCTTGGGATGCTGTTGTTCCTTATTTTGAAGCTGCTAAAGCCGCTGATACCAGTAGTAAATAGGTTTTGTATTACAAAGTGATACATTACAATAAATATTTATTATTCTAAGATCAGGAAGGAAACAATTCCAAAAAATAGATATTGTAGATAAAATGTTTCATCGGTGTTTCATATAAACTATTGATCGGGTTTAACAATGGCCACCATATATACATGCCAGTCCCGACAGTCAAGAATATCAAATATATCCAAATTTAGCTTTCTTTACTAGTATATTGTTATGTACATTATATCTTGTCTTTTAATGTTATTTCAATAAATAATGGCATATTCAACAGAATCTCAAGAAGCTGAATTCCACGACTTATATTCAAGTGATGATTATGATGCAACCTTAGTGGAATCATCAGCTGTATCTAATAAAATGATCACAAGATTTGAATCAGAGAATTACACACCACTTCAAGAGCTATACAATAATTTTGATTTTGAAGACGAGGATGAAGATGAAGAATACTTTCCATCGGATTTTGAAGATAATGATGACTTCTTAACAGATGAAGAGTTAGATGTGAATAATAAAGTAAAGGAAATAAAACAACAATACCTTACAAGTTTAACTTCAACTGAAAAGATCATAATCCTGCTTACTTTCTTTGGTGTGGCTTTTGGGATCGTTATTGGACATTTATTTTCATAACTATAGAAGCTTGACCATTTGAACATATTGATATACTTTTCTTAGCTGTCTCGTTATTTAAAGATTAATAAACACAAAATACGTATATTTGGTGTAAATCACTTCCCTACCTTTTTATCTTTTGAGAGTAAATAATCTCTAAACACACAAAGTAAAAAGCATAAAACACATATTAGAGTGGCTATTAATTGTGCATTTCTTATTGAGGTTTCATAAGATTTCTTTACTGTTGACTGAATATCTTCAGGTAAAGTTTTAATATAACTAATTGATCTTGTGACTTTAAAAATTATTGAGTTAATTTTGTCTTCCCCCAAATCACTATCTTTGAAGTTCTTGATCAAATTGAATTTCAAAAACCATTGAATAATTATTGAAATTGTTGCAACACCCCAAACTTGACCTATAGATCTGAATAAATATAAAGTTGAGGTTGAACTTGCCTGTAAGGCTTTTGGAAATTGTAAAATGAATGAGAATAATAATGCTGGATTTGACATTCCTAAGCCAGCATTTGCAGGTATTAACAAAAAATTAATCAATTTTTCAGGAATTTTAATTGAAATGAAAAAAGCCAATAGATTACCAAACGTTAGTAATAACACACCAGCATGGACTAAATATATTAAATTATTAACATTTTCGTTCATAAAGTAAGCAGTTATTAATGAACCCACACTAGTGAATAATGAAGGAATACCTAATCTCAATCCAGCTGTAGAAGGTGAATCATTCAAAACAATTTGAAATAAAAGAGGTAAAATGAAAATGTACGCAAAGTTTGCAAAACCTGTCAAAATTGAAATGAATAAAACTAAATAATTTGCTGCACCATGAATTTTTTTGAAAGGGATGATTGGTATCTTGTTGGTATTGAATTCAATCTTAATAAATGATAACAGGATTATAAATGAAAACAAGGTTAATGTATATGATGAAGTGTTCAAAGCTAGTAGTTGTGCAGTTAAACCGGTAACTAGCAGAAGTGACCCTTCAATGTCAATATCTTTAATACCTTTAGATTCATCAAATTCTAGTTGATTTTCAATGTAGAAAAAACCAAATATTAAACCAGTTATACTTATTGGAACTTGGATCGCAAAACAATATCTCCAACCAATTTGTTCAGATAGTAGCCCTCCTAGTGCTGCTCCAAGAACACTACCGATACCAATCAATATATTTTGAAAACCTTGAAATAAACCTCTTTTAGCACTTGGAATAATATCAGAGTTTATAACAGTGGCTAAAGTTATGAGACCACCCCCACCACAGCCTGTTAGTGCACGAGCAGCAAAGAGTTGGAAAATATTTGAAGATAATGAACATCCAATACAACCTATAGCGAAAACAGCTGTTGCAAAGAAGTAACAAACTCTTCTGCCGAAAACATCTGAAAAAGCACCATAAAGAGGTTGAAATGAAGTTGAAGTAATCAAGTAAGAGGTGGTTATCCAAGATCCCAAATTTACAGCATTGAATTCACTACCAATGATTGTATAGGTTGAGGCAGTAATTGTACCATCAAAAGCTGCCAATAAAACATTTAACAACAATGAAACTTCAATTTGATAAAGGTTTTTAATTTGAAAAATCGATATTGATTCTTCATCTGTGATATCTTGATTTGTTTCCTCTTGTATTGGGTCTTCAATTGTCTGATAATTTCTATATGCGTTTATATCATTAGTTAAATGACCTGATTCTAAATCATCATCTTGATTCAATGATCTATTATCGATTTGATTATTTTGTAAATCTCTGAAATCTTCACTTGCTAATAACAACACTGATTCTGTGGTTGATAATTTCCTGCTCTTATAAGACATTACTGGTGATATATTTTGAGACGAAGGGCTTGAATTAAAATCATTCCATGTTGAAGAATTAGAATCCATAATATAGAATAACCAAATATATATATATCATGAAATTTCAACCCAAGAACCAAGACAATGGAACAACTATAACGTGGCGGTTTTTGAAGCGTGATCTGGTTGTATGATGTATCAATTACCTTCCTTAAAAAGTGTGGTTTATTTTGCTCTTGAGTATTGTATAAAATGGTACATCAAGATTCAAAAGAACAATTTAGAATACGTTTCCTGTGGCTTTCATTAATGGTGTGGCGAGTGCAGCCAAAGCAGATCTTCGACACTAGACGGGATATTTTGTAGGGCACTAGCCACCAGGAGAGCTGTAGTTAGGTAGCTACGTAGCTAATAACCAGTGGTATTGAATACATTGATCTGTCTATCATAAACTTGGTCTCGACCCTCGACTCATCAGCTTCACCGTACCAAACAATGAAGATCAAGAGATGTCATGTAACCGGATATTTAGGTGAGATGACTCAGGTTAACGCTTTATAGCGATCAATCCAAAAGGGTCTGTGATTTGGCAATTCGAAGACCTTCAATTTTTGACCTTCGGTACTCAAAAGCCTTATAATAAATATTTAGTCTATATATCTAGTTAGTACAAGTTTGATAATTTTACGTATCAATATTTTGTTTAGTTCATCTGTTTATTCAATGTTCATCGATCAAATTTTTTTGGAATTGCGCGATTCAACAGCTGAATTACCCAAAAGGGTATAATCTCAGAATATTATGAAGCTGTCACAAATTGGAAAGGCCACGCTGGTCGCGCTGGAAAATACTAATATAAAGAAATCTACGTACTACTTAAATCTTTGATTTCATAGTCATAAAGTGTAATTTGATTAAACATCATAAACAAAATCATGATAATCAAACAGTTGGTGCCCCTGGCATTGGTGTTGCTCTAACAGTGATATAAGAATTGGTTTTATCAGCAACACCAGCAAATATGATGAAAAATGCATTGAAACTTGCCATTAATCCCAATACACCACCAGCTTTTAGACATCCACTAGAATTGATAAAATATCCAATGGCTAAAAACATCAAGAAAACCCAAACTAATAAAAATAATATAAAGAATGGCCAGGTTGATTTAAATGTACAAATCCACATCAAGAATGAAAAAATAACCCAAGCTGATAAGTAAAATGCTAAAACATTTGCATATTCTGTCTCATCTTCATAACTTGATGTAATTCCACCAAGATCAATCAAAATTGAACCAAAACCTAACCAAAATCCACCATAACTTCCTAATGCAGTTGCTGCAAACGTATTTTCAATAACTAAACACCATAAACCTGCAATTAATTCAATTATCCCACCAAAAAACAAGGCCGCACCACCAATCAACTTAACATTACTAGTACTTCTTGCACCACAATTAACAATTGAAACAACAAAACAGCAAATTGCAAACCCGGCTAAACCTAAAGGTACAGGATTTCCCATTGGACGATGAGGTGATGCATGCAATCCTGGATTCAAATCACCAGCAAATGCATTCATTAATTCACTTTTATGGAAAGCTTGATTTCCTAAATAAACTAAATCACCATCATTTGAGGTTGTAATTCTATGAATTGTACTACCTCCATTTACACTATAACCTTTTGGCTCATCAGTTGAAGAAATATCACCATTATTTGAAACATGACTGATTGTTTGCTTTTCAAGATCATCTGGTAATGTGGCCATCTTTGCAGTGTTCAAGTTCAAATTTACTTCTACTTATGAAGTTCAACTGAATCAATATATATATTTACATCTTGATATTAAAATTAAGGATCTCTATATGAATTTATATATGGTTGATAATGGTTTCAAGATGGATGAGGGGGAGTCATAAGTGAATATATAGATCTAGTTCAAATCCAACAAGCCATTGATTGAATGATCATAAAAGTATAGGATTGATGGAGTATAAAATTAATTTAAAACGGATTTCATCAATTGACTTTATACAACATCTCAAAAAGAAAAGCAATGGAGCTGGTCAAGAACTCAACTCATTTATGATTTTTGTTGAATGAATTAGAGTGAAATTTAAGTTGATAATGCGGGTATTTTATAATATCATTGTTATCCTTGAATTTAAGAAAAAATAATCACAAAGAAAATATAACTGGGGTAAAAAAGAAGAATCGTTCACAAGCATTTTTTCAAGGTTTTGGTGATATTGATAAAGCACTCAAGAAATTTGGATGGTTGTTTGAACTTTAAATCTCCAATATGAAAAAACAATTAAGGTACAGTCTAATATAATTTATTTTTAAATATGTTAATAACATTTCAATAATAATTACATGTTATTTAAACTTGGTTTCCAGCTGTTTAAGCTTAAATTTCACTATATCAGGTCAATTTTTCATTATAGATGTTGGTATATATGGCTCATTATACAGCTTTAATATCAGATGTGTCTACGTTGTGTACCGTATATCAATATGTTACAACTTCTTTGAACGTCGTAGATTAAACAGGAATTTTGTATGGGTCATCGATAATCATTTATGCAACATTGTGGAGTGTTTTTGTCTGGCCAACTTATAAATGTCTATATAACTTCTGGTAACTTGTAAATCCGAGTTGTTCTACCATAAAACAAGTTATCACTGCTCGTTGCGCATTATTCTGAATCTGTCCAAAATGTGTTTTAGCAGTCCGATCATAAATTTCAGCAACTTATCTCCTGTTTTTCCCACTTGAGTGACTTGAATTTAAAACCGTTGCTTATACCTCTTTGTTTTAAAAACTCATATGAAACTACCATAATAGGAAACTTTCCTATTGGGTAATTCAGTCAATTATTATCGTGTCGCTAATATATCGAATGTTCCGCGAATTTGTTTTCTGATTAGGTGTGTACATTAATTACAAAGGCAAATTTGAATGTATCGTTATCAGTCGCTTTTAAATTTAATCAAGAGAGTCATATAATTGTTTTCGCACTGCTTTGTGTTAGGTTTTTCAAGCTAGACTTTAATTTTGAAATATAGAGAAGATGAATAGATACAATCTTGTATTTTTCATAATATTCCTTACGTTTTTGCTTCCAGGACCTCCAAGTACCCCCATAAATTCAGATGATCAATATGACAAGTTGGTTCAGTTTAAACATCACTTATATCAGTCTTATGAAAATTTTCAAAATCTTACATATGATGAAAATTGGCAAAACTTGACAGGCTTCCAATTGAGTTATCAAGATGTTTCAAATGGTCATGTAAATGAAACATATCCAATACCTGGTAAAGATTATACTCATTGGGAAGATAATCAAAATTATTCCATATTACCCGATGAAATAACTAATAACGCTAGAAAAGTCTGGAATAAAGAACAAGATAATGAAGATGATCAAAATAAGAACTATTATAGAAATATATCTGCAACTCTATATGGTGATTTTATCAATTCTAATAATTCATTCGTTAAAATGCCAATAACATTACCAAATTATCTTCATAATTATGATCCAGATCTTAGCAGTTCAGATTCACTCATAGGAACAACTGGGAATATCACATATCCTTATGGGAATACAAAAATTGATATATCAATAGTGAAACAAATTAATAAAAAATCATTCAATCGTCTTGATTCTAAGATAAAACTTATTAATATAGATTTTGAATTTTCAGATCAAGATGAATCTTCAAAACATTCTATTGAAACTAAAGGTTTTTATTTTGTTGAATCTGGTAATATTATAACGTCAACATCAAGTGCTAAATTTTTGAGTTTGTATGGTGGTTTGCAACATTTAACTTTTGATGAATTGAAATTTCTAGATGCGAAGAATTTAACTTTATCATATATGGAACAGTCATTGTTCAAAACTTTGAAAGCCAAGGATAATTTAGATATCAATTTTAATTACTTATATCAAATGATACAATCATCAGAATCGCATTGTGAATATATTGGTTATTTCCATTTGAATAAAGTAAATTTAACTTTAGATGAAATCAAAAATTTAGATGAAGAATTAATAAATCCAATCGGCCGTCCAATTGATTTTGATAAAGTTCCAAAGTTAAATCTATCGGGTTTATTATATTCCCCAGACTGTGCAATTAATTTAGAAATCCCTAAAGCCATTGGTATTAAAAAGGAAATTCAAATTTTCCAATTACATCAAATTATTATTGTTGGTATAATTTTACTATTAGCACAAATTTTCTTAATAATGAAGCAAATGAACCAAACAAATACACCTTCAACAATTTCTAGAATTTCATTTTGGTCAATTTGTCTCATGAGTTTAGTTGATGGATCTTTATCAATGCTTTATTTATTGAGTTCTGCGGTTCTGAACAAACTTTATTTACCCTTAACTGTTAGTGCTTTCTTATCCTTTATACTAGCATCAATATTTGAAATGAGATATATGATAAGTATATACGTTTCACAGTTAAACGAAAGAACTTTAAGTTTATTTACTGCTTTACAAGGAAGAGCCATGGATGATAATTCAGACGAGTATGGAGACCAACAAGGTCAACCACCTCAGCAACAGGAGCAACAACAGGAACAACAACCAGCAAATGATCCAATACAAGATGAATCACAAGTTAGCGGTGCTATTTATTCAAGGTTTTTTTTCACTTTAATTGTTTTCACATTTTTGATTTTAAACTCTGTTATGTGGCCAAAACATTTAAGAAAGAATTTTGAATATGGTTTACTATTACTATTGAACTCATATTGGCTACCACAAGTTTATAGAAATATTATCAGAGGATCTCATCGTTCTTTTAAATGGTGGTTTATTGGTGGAACAACTCTTATTAGAACAACACCTATTTTTTACATTTTTGTTATGAAATCAAATGTTTTCCAACATCATTATGATCCAACATATTTTGCAATAGTAATTGCTTGGTTAGGTTTCCAAATATTATTACTTTTCCTGCAAGAAATTTTTGGTGCAAGATTTTTCTTACCAAAATCATTATTACCACAAACATATAATTATCATCCTGTTTTGACAGAACAAGATCTAGAATCAGGATTTGGTATTGAACATAATCATGAAGCTATTGATGATCCAACAACCACCATCAATAAGGATTCAGGTGATGGTTCTTGCACAATTGATTGTGCAATTTGTATGAATTCTGTCAACTTGCCAGTTTTGAAATCTAATTTCGATCAACCATCCAATTTCATTGCTAGAAGAAGTTATATGGTTACACCTTGCAGACATATATTCCATACCCAATGTCTTGAAGCTTGGATGAAGTATAAATTACAATGTCCTGTATGCAGAAGCCCATTACCTCCACTATGATCTGATTTCTCCTAATTGATTCTGATATAATAATATAATTCGGCATGTTGAATATAATTTACTATAATGACTAATGATACCCTCGTTTTAGACGCAATTTTGTAGATATTGATAAAGTTGTAGATATTTCATTTTCATTTACATGAAGAGTTTCGAGAAGTAAGCAAAAAAAAAAAAAAAAAGTTGGAGATGTACAAATAACAAGTAACCAAGTACCACTGGTCAAAATACTCAAGTATAATTGTCAAAATTGTATCAATCATGAGCGAACAAAAACAGTGCGTTAAAAATAGTTCAAATCAATTTCAAATGGTATTTACTAACATTTTGTTTCTAAATCAGATACAGAGCATGTCTCTTTGGTATGTTTTATGATGATCAACTGATGCTGAGATCAAGATATACTAACTAGTTTGAAAGATATGGACGGTTTACTTATAAACACCGAAGATATATATACAGAAGTCACAAATGAATTATTAGCAGAGCATGGTAAAGGTCCTTTGAGTTGGGATGTCAAGATTCAATTACAAGGTCGTCCAGGTCCAGAGGCTTCTAGATTATTGATTGAAGCTTATGAATTACCGTATACACCAGAAGAATTAATTGAAAAAAATATTAAAAAACAAGTATGTTATTGAAGATCGATATTCAATGGATAATAATTTATTAACTATTGAATTTTAGGAAGCTAAATGGAAAAAATGCCAATTCTTGCCAGGTGCTGCTGAATTAATTAAATATCTTGATTCCAAAAAAATCCCATTTGCATTAGCAACATCATCAAATAAAATTAATTTTGAACGTAAGACTGGTCATTTAAAAGACATCTTCAATCTTTTCGGTGAACATATTGTTACGGGTGATGATGAAAGAATTCCAAAAGGTAGAGGTAAACCATTTCCAGATATTTGGTTAGCGGCTTTAAAATCATTAAATTCTAAATTATCAACAGATGAAGCAGAGATCAAACCTGAAGAATGTCTTGTTTTCGAAGATGCATTACCGGGGCTTATTGCTGGTAAAGCTGCTGGTGCTTTTGTAATTTGGGTTCCAGATCATAGAGCTTTGAAAGTTATGAATGGTGAGGAACATAACCATATTGCTGGACAAGGTGAATTATTGAATTCTTTAACAGAATTTCAAAAAGAAAAATACGGATTATAAACAATAGTTTAAATAACTTAAATCATAAAATTATAATAAATGTGTGTTTTGCTTTTTAATACTGCACCCGGGCCCACAAATATCCCTACTCTGTATTTAAATCTATATACTCCTTCTTTCGATATCACTTTTCCAAATGAAAACCCCCTATGGACCAAAAAAAAAAAGAACATAACAATTTATGTATCTTGGAACAATCAAACTTTGATATTTCATAGTGGAGCATTACGGAATAAATATGAAACACTTTCACCATTATGCAAACGACGTATACCTTCAGCCAAGACACTACTTATATCTATAGTATCTAACTTTGGACATTCTTGTAATTTTTCTTCAAATGGAACTGTATTTGTACAAACAACTCTATCCAATTTACTATTATTGATATTCTTGATAGCATTACCTGATAAAATACCATGTGTAACAATAGCAATAACAGATTTTGCCTTATTTTCTAATAAAACTTCAGCAGCTTTAGCTAAGGTACCACAAGTATCAGCCATATCATCAACAATTAAACAAATTTTATCGGTAACATCACCAACTAAAACCATTCTTGAAACTTCATTAGCTCTTGCTCTTTCCTTATGGATCAATGCAAAATTTAAATCTAAACGATCAGCTAAACCTGCAGCTCTTTTAGCACCACCAGCATCTGGTGAAACAATGATAGCTTCTTCATATGGGATATGTTCTCTGATATATCTGACAACACTTGGTTCAGCGTATAAATTATCTACTGGGACATCAAAAAACCCTTGGATTTGAGAAGCATGTAAATCCATAGTAATAACATGGTCACATCCAGCAGTTGTTAACATATCAGCCATTAATTTGGCTGTAATTGGAGCTCTTGATTTATCTTTTCTATCTTGTCTAGCATAAGGGAAATTTGGTATCACAGCAGTAATACGACGAGCTGAAGCAGTTTTACAAGCATTGATCATGATTAACAATTCTAAAACTCTATCATTAACAATACCTGATCCAACTTGCATAATAATGTAAATATCTTCATCACGAACTGATTCATTAATAGAGAATGAAACTTCACCATTTGAATCTCTCTTCAATGTGACATCGGTTAACTTGATACCTAATCTTTTAGAAACAAGTTCAGCCAGCACTCTGTGGACATCATTAGCGATTAACTTTATTGAGTTCTTAGCCATTTTGTTATATATATGGACTCGATTTTAATATTTGGTAAATTGGTAATACTTTGAAATCTAGCAAATTATTGAATGATAAACTTCCAAAACACAGAATTACTCAACTCTTGAATGGTTTATATTATATTAAAGATTTCATTTGTAAAAGCAGCTTTCTTTTACTTTTTAATTAATTTAGCCATTTGACCTGAGCGAAAGAAAAAAAAAATTTCGACTTCTTTTCGCGGATTATATAATCTCTTATCTTACTGACGTCCCGCGCGCCGAATACAGTTAATAACAATTTTTACTACAAATTCAATCAACTTTAATCGTGTATTCATAATCTCATTAACTAGTAGTATCAGCGTTTCCTATTCTTCCGGGAAGAGGATGAGCTTTCTTGCATAACAACAGTACCATTCTTGACATCATCAGATGCATCTTTGAACTTACTTTGAGACTCCAAGTAAAACATTAAATCCGTTACCTGTGATTGTAATTCTTCATTTTGTGACTTTAAATTTGTTTGATCAAGTTCTAATACTTTAATCTTCTCTGAAAGTCCTTCAGTAATTGCTTGCTCGTCCTTCCATTTTTTCTCAAATATTTTTGCTAAACCTTTCACTTTTTCAGTATGAGCCAATTTAGCTTCTAAAGTAGCTTCTAAAGCTTCAGTTTTAGCATTCATTTTATTCTTTAGATCTGGGATAACAGAGGCCAATTGCTTAAGCTGGGATTCTAGTCTATTAAAGTTTGTAGATATTTGCTGATTATGTTGAGCCATTTCTTGGAAAGATGCAGCTGATTCAGCTAACCTTGATTCATAATAATCTCTTTGTGACTCTAATTGTGATAACAAGACATTTGTATATTCAAATGCATAATCTCTATTCTTCTCTTTATCCTTAGAATTATCCTCTGAAGATGAGCATGAATTAGAATTCCCTGGCAGTTCAACCAATTTTCCATCACTCTCATTCTGTAATAACCTATGGACATAATTATCACCTGCATAATCCCAAACTCTCTGAGAAGAAATATCCATAGCAAAGCAGTGATTTGTACTTTCGTAATGCTGGATGGCATGTTTTGAATTATATCTACCACAGCCAATGTTACCACAAATTAAACAGATCCATAAATTTTGCTCACCTCCGCAAACAGTACATTTATCTAATCCTTCTCTTGACATTAAAGGATTGGCCATTAAATTAGAATATCGACAAACCGGACACGTATCATCTTTCCATTTACTCAAGCAATTACAATGGAATGTATGTTGACAAGAAATTGTTAATAACCCAGTAGTTTCTGAATCCATTCTTTCAAGACACACGGGGCATGTAGGTAATTCTTTCACGATGCTGGAGGATTCTAGTTCACCATTCCTATCATTTTGATCCCTTTTCCTTACTTCCAAAGTGAATGGGTCTTCTAATAAATAAGGTATACCAGCTTGTAAATTATAAGAGGAATTTAAAGGTTTAAAAATGACTGACTTTACAAATATAACATGACATTGTTCTGATTCCATTGAATTAAAACTTCTTCCATTGAAATCACTCTGAAATTTTCTTGCGCTTTCATTATTCCTAAATTTCATCAATACCATAAATCTATTGGGATTATCACTTTTAATCAATCTAAAATGTGAGACATTTGAAGTAACAGTTGTACCTAAAAACACCAACAGATCAGTTGGTGAAAAGTAGTTGGGGACTGCAACAATAGCCACGGTGGTGTCATCACTTTCAACTTCTATATCCTGAGTTGTTGATTCATATTCTTTGTACAATCGTACAACACCATAATTCATGAATTTGGCCTTCAACGGCTCATTTTGTAAATTCTTCTTCATTCCCAAGTTGTCTAAGCAAGTGATTTCAATTGCACTGAATCTATAATCACTTCTCTCCGTCTCACAGGATACCTCGATTAGCTTTTTGTATTTTGAATGCCCTTCTACTTCTCCTCTTCCTTCTGGTTGAATCAATGGCTTGAAAATATTCTCTTCTTCAATGGCTTTCGAGCACCACGAATCAACGTCCACTTCGATTTTCGAGCTCGTTCTAGTCTGCTCAGGCCTTGTAAAATCAAAGAAGACAATGTACCTGTTCTTCTCACTCATAAATACACTAGCCTCAACATCAATGTGCAGTCTGGACTCTGGTGTTACTTGCTTTAGATTTTGAGTCAGTTGTGTCAAAGTTTTGCCTCTGTTTTGTGCTACAAGATTATTTTTTTTTGTCAAAGCTCGCGATTACGAATTAAGTACATTTCAATCATCCATTTTTGTCTTCTGTACAACAAAACACTTGCTTCTTTCTTTAATAACTCAAAGTTTCAGATGGTTCCACTTGTTGGTAGTCAAATTGGCGAATCAATTCCAACTTTTCTTGTTCCAATGCTTTGGCCGAAACCCAACCGCGTCCTGGAATGAAAATACGTCTAAGTGGTTTACCTTTCTTATCAATCATTGGATGGTCTAAAACCGATGGAACCGGTTTTTCTGGATTATGAACATTCAAGTCTGTCCTTGCCTTTCTTAATACCCTGTTAGTGTGCAGTGATGGCTCTGTCTCTGATTGGTCCTGTGTATTGCCAATATTTGGTTTATCTACCTTCTCAATGTCAATTTCTCTTGGAATGTTGATTTTGGATGCAATGCTGTATAAAGGTTTTAATAAATTATCATTTTTATGTTCTGGTTTAACTTCTGGTTCAATTTCCAATTTGACTTTTTGTAATTTTGTTTGATTGTTTGCAGTTGAATTTTGGTTGTTGACTGATGGATTTGAAATGTTTAAATTTTGCTTTTGGAATCGAGATCTCCATCTCAATTTGCCTTCTGGGGTATTCAAATCAAATGTAGATCCATTGAATGCAATCAAACATGGTTTAATCTCGGAACTCTCAACAATTGAATTCTCCTTTTCATCAAAATTTTCGTCAGGAAGAGAAGAATGTTTTTGAATCATTGATGATCCAGTCTCTTTCCCGCTATTCCAATCACATGGTATCGAGATGTTTGAATCTTTCTCAGCAACGGTGGATTGAACTATATTGTCTTCTAATTTGGAATCACTAGCTGTTTTCTCTATGCTTTCCGATTCTGTTTGAGAATAATAAAAGATTCCTAGACCTATAAAACCAATGATTTTCCATATTGGAATGTTATTCCAAATCCCCCAGATTATCTGTTCATCTTGTTGTTGACTTTCATTTGATTTGAACTCATCGATATTTGATGGAGTAGTCAGGTAATCAAAGCATGATAACACTTCTAATGAAAACGTTGATACTCTATTTGCTTTCAGCACTTTTTGTATACACCTAACAAAAAGAGAAAGTTGGTTAGTTCTTAAGATCCTTCATTGCAAAGAACAAGATTTGATACTTACCCAAACACACGTTTAGAATCACCATCACGGCCAAACTTGGATTCTGTTTCTTTCACTAATTGAGCGCCATATCTATTAAAACAAGCCAATCCATTGGAAACCTCCTCACACAGGATGAACTTTTTGAACAGTGTAGTTTCAGCAACTTCCAAGATCGCTCGAGATCTTGTTTTCGTCTCTAAATGATTTGCATTTGTAAACTCGGAACGCACAATTGACACCAACGATGTGATAACAACGAACCAACCCTTTAATTGCATTTTCTTTTGTGTTTGCCTCTTCAATGTATTCTTTGAAACACCATTAGTTCAGAATCTGATGAATGAAAACATTAATTACCGCTCTGTGTTTATAAATATTGTAATTTACGGCCTTTGCAAATTTCGTTTTTGTGTCACAGCGTCACTCAAATATTTTAAAAGAATTACAATTGACTTTACATTTCCGATATTCTATGATACTTTTTTTCATAATATTAACATGATTACAATAATATACACGATCAATTGACTCTTAACCTTCTTATGAAATCAACTTCACTTTAGATAATTAAATTATTCCTTATTTTTTTGAACATATTCTTGAGCTTTAGCTTTAACATAATCAGCAGTCTTGGTATCACCTTGTTTTTCAGCAAATGATAACCATTTACCAAAGAAAAATTTTGCTTGTTTACGACTGACTTTTCTGCTTAAAACTCTTTCGAAAAGATCACTGACCTTTTTGTTTTCATTCTTTTTAATCTCTTGATCAATATAAACATTCCATAAATCGATACGTTTTGGAACATCTGCAATTAAACCTTCAAATAATGTACGACCTTGTTCAGCGTCACCTTTAGTGAATTCCAATTGAGCAAATTTACGAACAACTTCTATATGATCACGTTTTGGTAATGAGTTTAATGATGAAGCTAATACTTCATGAGCTTTGTCAGATTGGTTTTGATCCAATAAATAACTACCATAACTGACCCAAACTGAAACTGATTCTTTACCAAATTTCTTTGTAATAACTTTAAACAATGATTCCGCTTTTGAAAATTTCTCAGATAAAATATAGATACTAACAAGTTTTTGATGCATGACTAATGAATCCATATATTCTGTGGAACGCTTGAAAGCATCTTCTAATGTTTCTTTAGTACCAAATGTATTTTCTAAATTGAGTAACGCGATCCAAATATTCAATTTTTCTTGTTCTTCTCTATAATTGATGGTTTTCAAGGCACGTTCAGCAATTTCTCTAGCTTTTTCAATTTCACTTAATTGAAGTTGGAATGACATGTAATTCATCCAAACAATTGAAGAATTTGGATTACCAATGATTAATCTTTCAAAATCGGAAACAGATTGTGGAGCTTTGGATTGTAAATCACCAGTAGTATCTTCCACAACTTCTTTGGTTTTTCTCTTCTTTTTGGATTTAGAATCTGTGAAATCTTCTTCATCACTTGATTCATCATCGTGAACTTGATCTAAAATGCTTGCAGTCCAGTCAAAACCATTGGTTGTTAATCCTGTGATTGATTTATCTTCTTTAGATTCCTCTTCTTCTTCATCTGAGCTTTCTTCTGAGTCTTGCTCGTTAAAAGCATCTTCAACAATAGCATCTTCTTCTGCTTCATCTTCTGAATCTTGTTTATCATCAGCTTCTTCAGAATCAGAATCTTCTTCGACATTTTCTTCAGATGCATCTTCCATGTCAACATCTTCATCTTCATCCGCATTTTCAATAAAATATGATGCTTTCATACCTAAGGATAATTGTTTCTTACCAGTATCAACGGCTAATACTTTAACTTTAACTCTATCACCTTCACCAAACAAGGCTTCTAAATCGGTAACATCATTGTCCGCAATTTGGGAATGATGACATAGACCACTGATGTTCAAAGTACCGTCTAATTTAACGAAAACACCAAAATCTGTAACTCTTCTAACTGAACCTTCGAAAATATCTCCAATGACAATGTCTTCGAAACGTTTCAAAATGTTTAATTCACCATTGACTTCAGATTCTTTTAGTGTCAAAGTAACATTACCTTCTGTATCAGCATTGATGATCTTACCTATAACTTGTTGATGTGGTTTGTAATATTTCTTCCAGGCTTTGATAAATGAATCAGAAACATCACTAACTTTAACATAACCAGTAACTGTACGACCTAATGAAATAAACAAACCTTTATCAGAAATGTTTTTAACAAAACCATGGACAACATCACCACGTTTCAAGTCGTCTGATTTGGAAATTAATTTATCTTTAGCGTCATTTGAACGTAAAGACACATTTAGTTTTTTATTGTGTTCATCAACAGACAAAATTTTAGCTGGTAAGATTTCATTCTTTTCGAAAACATCTTCTAATTTTTTAGAGTAATCATCTAGAGCATCGGTGATAAATGACATAGCAGTAACATTTTCAGCTAATTCAACAATGACAAAACTTTCAGTTATTCTCAAGATTCTTGATGGAACAACAGCACCAACTTTAACATCTTCAATGGTAGAAATTGAATCTTGTCTTCCTGTTAATAATACATTGTGATTTTCAGCGTCAACAGCTTTAACTTTAACTTTCAAAGCTGAACCAATTGGGTAATTACCATCTAAATCCTTTAAAGCTGAAGCATCACCTGGTAAGTCCATAAAAGAAATTCTACCTTTAATTGATGGTGATAAGTTCAAAAAGAAAAATCCAACTGTGGCATTATTGATGAATGCAACCCATTCAGTACCAACTGTTAATTTGTCAAAAGATAAAGCTTCAGTAGTACCTTCTGTTAAATCAGATTTTTTAGCACTCAATTCAATCAAAATTTGCTTAGATCTACGGTGACTGATTGGTAAGAATCTATGATTACGAGCATCATGGAAACCAATAACTTTAACATCAATAATATCACCTTTTTTGAATGGAGCTAATGGTACCTTTGGATTCTTGATTTCGTCATATGTTTCGTAGATTTGAGAGACATCAACTCTACCTTGAATATTATCAGCAAGTTGAACATTCAATTGACTTTGTTTGACACTCTTGATTAAAGCTTTTGTTAATTTACCTGGAACAAATTCCTTAGCTGATTTTATTGTTTGATCAACTGGGTTGACAATATCATCAGATGTTGTTTTCTTTTCTTTTAATGAAAGCAAAAATCTGTTATGTTCTTCGTCAGTTCTAATAACTCTGACAGAAACTGATTGATTAACATGGAAAACAGAAGATAAATCATCGACAGGTCTTGAGGTTGCATATTTAGCTAAAATCAAACCAACAAGTTTAGCACCGAAGGCAACGAAAATACCTTTATTGGTAACTGATTTAACATAACCTGGAATTAGTTGCTCAGAAATTGAAATGTCAGAGAATTTAACAGGTAGTTTATCTTCTTGAGCAGCTGTAATTAAAGATTTCTTAGCTGTCAAATTGAACAATCTTGAACGTGAATCTTTATCTAAAACCAAACCTTCAATTGATGAACCAACTTCTAATCTCTTTAAGATCGCACGATTTTGCTCAAAGTTACCATCTGATAAATGACCTTCAAAGATAACACCTCTCAAGTTATTTCCTGGAATTTCAACAATTACAGATTCCTTAGATTTTTCAACAATTTCAACCTTCAATATAGATCTTCCAACGACTAATTGCTCCAAAGCTTGTTGTTGTTCTTCAGTTGTTTCCTCAGAAAGTCTACAGCTGACTGAGATTCTATGTGTTTCTTTGTTAACAGATGCAATTCTAACGGTAATAGTTTGGCCTAAACGTAAATGATCTTCTGGTTTTTTCACAAATGTTTCACTAATTTCTGATTTTGGTAAGAAAGCTTTTAAATTACCAAAGAATGAAACTAAGGCACCACTTGGTCTGAATGAAGTAACAGTAACGGAAGTTCTTTCACCAACTTTAGCATCATCAATTTTGGTAATCACATTTTCTATACCAACCAAGGATTTTTTCAATGTAACTGTAATTTCTGAAGTGTATTTTGAAATATTTATTATTCTACCTCTAACTTTTGAACCAATTTTGAATTTTCTTTCTGGGTAAATTAATTTGACATCACTCATATGAGCAGCTGGAACAACAGCTTCAAATTGCTTGAAAATCTTGATTTTCATTGAATCCTCTGAAACACTAATTACTTCACCGTTAACTTTCTCACCTAAAGGCAAATCTTGTGCTTTCAAATATTTTTGTTCGATAACTTTTGGATCCATTGTTAAGACATAACTGTTATCAAGTTGAGAAAACCCAAGAACACGAGCTTTATGTTGAGATCCAATGGTGTATGTAATGGATAAACCAGCGGTAGTATCAGCTCTTGAAGTATGAGCCTGACCATATCTATCACCGCCTATTTTAACATAAATGTAATTACTATCATAACCTTTTACCTCAACTGATTCGAAAATATGACCTAATGGGAAAGCATCTAATGGAGCAGATGAAACTTCTGTATCATAATTTGTTTCATTTAAATTCAAAACATGAGGTAAAACGGAAAGAACGAGTTTTTTAGCACCGTTAGATAAAATAACAGCAATGACTCTAGCCTTAATATTTGACCCAATTGCATATTTATGTTTGATTTCTTCAGCACTGTAAGTACCCAAATGAGTTAAATTTATAGATGAATCAACTAAACCATATGTTTTAGTGGCTAACCCATCTTGGTGAACTTCTGTGATTAAAGTTTCGATGTAATTACCTGGTACAATGGAATCAATAGATGAAGTGGTAGTGACTGGGTTTTTCTTACCGGTATTTAATTTGACAGTGACAGTACGGGCATTTTTGTTCACAACAGTTGATAAGAAAACAGTACCTGGTACTATAGCAGTTGAATCATAATTTGCATTTTTCAATTCCTTATTTGAAATAAACCCTCCTAATCCTTCTCTTCCTGTATCTAAGATTAAACCATGATCTTCGACACTTTTAACAGAAACTTGTAATGTTGTACCAGCGACTAAATCATCATCTTCGAGATCCTTATTGGTTGTTTCTATTTCAACAGATAATTGAATACGTTTCTTATTTTGCTTCTTTTTACCTTTTTGTGTTGATTCAACAACAACTGCACGAAGCCATTGGCCAATTTTGAAAAATTTAGACAATTGTGGAAATTCTTTTGACTCTTTTGTCTTTAAGGTACCTTTAGTTGTTTTGTTTTCTTCATCTTGTTCTTCGTCTTCACTTTCATCTTCATCTTCGTCTTCACTGTCACTTTCTTCAAAATCTTCAAGTTGTTTCGTAATTGATGATGAGATGGATGTAATTGGGACATAACCAATCAAATTATCAGGCAATGCTAAAGCTAAATCCAAACGATTAATTTCTAAGATTTGACCTAACACAGATGTACCAGGTTGTAATGATTTGAAGTTTAAGCTTTCAATTTTAACTGATGGTTTATCATTTGAATCTTGAGTTTTGGAAACTTTTGATGTCTTCTTCTTCTTTAAAGGACGTTGATCATCTGATTTAGTTGAAGGTTGACTAGCTCCAGAAGATTCTTTTCCGAATAAGACATCACCAGCAGCTTCATTAGCAACTTCTTTCAATTCTAAAGGAGTCAAGGCTGAAGCACCACCTCTTGGGAATGATACTTCACTCTGTTCTAATATGGATTTCTGAGGTGCTTTGGTTGCATCTTCTCTGACCAAAGGAGACTCTTTTTTCTTTGAATCAGCATCAGATCTTCTTCTCTTACTGACAACCATTTTGACAGATCAGTATTATGATATACTGGATGTATCTTTGAAGAGGTAAAGAGTAATGTTGAACTTTTAAATATTGATATCTATGTATGTATAATGCTTATACAAAAAAAAATTCTAATTAAAAAATTTATCGATGCTGCCCAAACCATTTTGCCTTATTTAATAATATGGCACATCGCGATGAGCTAAAGCTCAGTATTAAGTACCATGAATTTAGCTAAGAAATGGCTGGTTCAAAAGTCTCAATTTGAATACTTAGCTGAGTATCACTTTGATGTCTCAGGTAGATTTATACTTGCCTTGGAATCTCTTACACTTTAAAAAGGGATCTACGTTAAATGAAATATAATATTGTTTGAAAAAAAAAAAATATCCTGAGCATTATATCTTTACATTTCTATCCTTGATTAACAATTTTATTTAATTTTGTAAAAGTTGACCAACAACTTTTGATAATTTATTAACTGGAACTTCTTCACTGGCAGGTTCTCCGATGATGAACTTAGCATTTTTATTATTTTGGAAAGTTTCTTCAATCAATTTTACGCTTTTTTCATCAACTAAAGAGGTTTCTTTGTTTTTGGCTAAGAATTGGTCAAATTTGTTTGAAATTAATAGCTCATAAAGTTGAACAAGACCTTGAATTCTTTCAGTGTATTCATTTTTAGTTGAAAAGATGTATGGTGGTAATAAATGGAGGTATAATGTAAAATCTGAGCTTGTGAATTGGATCAAACCTTTAACTAAAATCTTTATAGTGGAGTCTTGTCTTTCAACTGAAGTTTCATCACTTAATTCATATAATTTTAATAAAGCCAAGTTGGAATTTAAATCACTGAATCCATTTTCATATTGATCAAATAAGTAATCTTCTAAATCTTTGATAACAGATACATCATATCTTTTTAATGTGGTTAAAATTTCATCAATAACTTCTGGTCTTTGCTCTGGTCTTTCAATTAAAGTGTTTGTGCTCATTATGACAAGTATTGTTCTGAATGTACGTATTTACTCTCCGTCTTTTATATATCCTCAATCGTTCAATATTACACTTTAAAAATATTCCAATATCGAAAAATTCGCCAAATTTTCGCGATTTCAGAGGGAAGGAAAAAAAAAAAAAAAAAACTACCATTGTTATGGGCAGAAGAACGATAAAGATTTCGATAAGAGAATTACAATTTTGTACCAGACTTTTTACAACTATATGTGTATTCAAACTCGGTGAAAACAGCCTATGAAAGCCCTTTCGCCGCCACTATAATGGAAAATATCAATCCCATCACCATGATGGACAAATTCAATCCATTGACACCAGATGGAAATGTGTGTATGATGAATGACATGCAAATTATAAATCCTATATGTATGAGTGTCAAACATGAACCCAAGGCCGATTTGATAATTTTTTGAACACCTTGGTGACCCTTCTGGGGTATGAATGATAGTATAACTGATAAAAGTAAAGCGATCATGAAAATCAATAAAACTAATCTCAATACACCTAAAACTTGTAGCCATTTACTTAATTTATCTAAATCCATTGAATCTTTGAAATCTGTAGCAAATTCATCAAAATATAAATCATAAATTGTATCATCAAATATACTTTGTAAATCATACATAAAATCGGAGTTCAATCCGAAGTAGTTAGCTGCAGGTCTATCTAATTGGAATGATAAACTTAAAATTTTACCCATTTCAAGATCTTCAGGTTCAACATCAATATCATATTCATATAATTTGAAGCTTAATAATAAGTCAGCATTTGTTATTATTACTGCAGGTTCTAAAACTTTTGTTGATGTCTCATTCGTTGAAATCCCATCAATCATTGAAATCAAATCAGTTGGATTATCACCATAAACACCAAGATCTGAAGGCAAAAATTTTAAAGGTAATATTGATTGAAAAGTTCTTGAAGAAACTAGAATCCAGACCCATATTGAAAAACATATTGTCCACTTAACTAATAAAAGTTCTTTAGTGTTGCTATTGTTCTGATCTTTGGAGCTCTCGCTCTCTACCTCATTGGCTTTAGGCATCACTAGAACTATTGATGAAAAGTTGGAATGGTTTATTGATGTCAACCACCTTCATCAGGTATATCAGTTTCCCTCCATTGATTATTCTTATATTGTATGAGAAATTTATGGTTAATTTGTCAAATCAGATTTTTTATAAAAAAAAAAGATAAACACATTTGAGAATATTAATTTGAAGCATTTCTCATTGATAAAAAACAGTTCCAAATAACACCAATAGAAGAAGAGAATGGTACTTGAAATTGCTTTGGCATTATTAGAAAGTTAATGAATTGAACTAATGGCCAAACCATGTAATTTGCAATTAAAGTTGAGAAATATATTTTTCTAATCTTCTCTGATAAGGTAAATTTATTACCACCTTCTAAGACAAAATTTGAATATGAAAAAAAACAAAATAATGAAATTGGTGAGAACACTAATTGATCAGACATCACCCTTTCTAAAACTGATACAAATGTTGGTTCTGTTGTATAAAAATGATTTAATACCCAATACCAACAAACTTGAACAAAAGCCATTACAAATCCCCAAAACATGAACCCAATAAATCTGTAAAAATTGAAGACATCATCATCGGTTTGATGTGATAATTTTTTGAAACTTTCACCACTTTGTAAAAGATTTCTATGACCATGATTATTATGAATTGTTGGATCACCATAATCTGTGTAAAGTAAATCTTCATTTTGTTCTTCATCTCTAAAATTTGAACCCCCATTATAATTTGCTAATTGAATTGAGCTTATACTATCAGATCTTGATGCTCTTTTATTATTTTTCATCATAGATAAGAAGCAATAAAGGCTTTGAGCTAAAGTATCTGAAAATCCATATAGTAATATATTTGCCGTTATAGTTGTGAGTAAGACAGTTCTCTCATACATGGAGTTATACCTTAAAATTAGCTTGTATAATAAGCACATGAGCACTATTAAGATAACCCAATTTAAAATTGGAATGTAAAGCAGTTTAAATTGAGATAAAAATTTAATGATTCTATATGTTAAAGTCTTGTTATTGTTAGTGTTATTGTTCATGTTGTTATTTTCATCGTTAGTAGAACCGTCAGCAGTCTGGCTTTCTAGGTCACCTATGCTCCCATGTCTATGTATGCTAGTATTATCATCTTCCAGACGTATTGACATTTGTATCTGTTTGTGTTGTGTGAAAGTAGTCTGTCTCTATTGTTCTTTCAAGTTATCAGTCGTATCAGTAAAACATTCCTGTTTTTCTTAACAAACAAAATGTGTCAAGACTAGAGTAATCTTAGTTTCCTGAAACCTCATCATGTGATACTCCTTCAGGGCATAAGAATCAGATTACATGTGACTATCTCCACCCACACACCTCTACTCCTCCCAAGGTATTTTATCTTTGATATGCGCAGCACCCACAAAACTTCAAACTCTTTCTCTCTCAGCGAATTCCAAAACAGTACTGGAAAATCCAATGGTAAGTGACACACCCGCAAAAGCTACTACTACGTACCCAGTGTGTTCGCGAATTCTTTAATAAAAAAATTGTTGCGTCTCTCACACAGGCACTGGGTTTGGTGAAAAAAGTTCAAGACCAGAAAAGTATTCAACAGAAAACTAGATTAGTGAAATCTTCCTTTTGACTACTACACTGTTAATCATCAAATAGTATTCCCAACATGCTTATTCCAAAAGAAGACAGAAACAAAATCCACAAGTACTTATTCAACGGTATGTTATAGATCATGAACTACTCAAAAGCTCAGAAGTGAATGTATTGTATTAGTGTTGGATTTGATATGAACTGATTGATGTATGAGAAATAAAGTCAAAAGTAATAATAAAAAGAGTGGACAACTTTATATTAAAAACGTTTCAAATCAAGAACAATGAAAGGGATTGATATAAGAAGTATATCAGAACTACAAGAATAATCAAGATGTTTGGAATGAATCATGCCCTTAATTATGCAAAAAAAAGTTAATTAAACTGATCAAAATTCAAAAGTACAAAGTAAACAAAATAAAATTAGAACTATCTGGCTAATGAACACTTGAACAACACCACATGATTTATACTTTTTGTCCACTTCCTCAAAAAACATTTCAAATCCAACATACATCCACAAACTTGTCTATTATTATAGAGTATTTACTAACTATTTTTAAACAGAAGGTGTTGTCGTTGCTAAAAAAGACTACAACCAAGCTAAACATGATGAAATTGACACCAGAAACTTATATGTCATCAAAGCTTTACAATCATTAACCTCAAAAGGTTACGTTAAAACCCAATTCTCATGGCAATACTATTACTACACCTTAACTGATGAAGGTGTTGAATTCTTACGTGAAGATTTACATGTCCCAGAAGGTGTTTTACCACAAACCAGATTACAAGAATCTGCTCCAGAAAGACCAGGTAGAAGACCACAAGGTAGAAGATATTAAATCAAATTTTAAATTTACATTTAATTGTTTAAAGAAAAGATTTAAGATTTGGTGAGGGTTTATATGTATTTTGTACTGTTTAATAAAATTGAAAAAATAAATTTATCTCATTAGGAAATTAATGAATGTAGAATATTTACCCTTATTTATTGCCCACAAAATGATGTTATCTAACTACATACTATATTGATTACATTTATAGTCTTAAACATTTGACATGTTATACATTTAGGGCTTCTGAACTTCGGATCACGTGAGTGTGACTGTGGTTTTGACTGAATATCTGCCAATTCTAGTAGTGATTACCAAAACATCTTCACACCATCGCGAATTCTGCCAAACTCTCGCGGTGTTTTGTTGGAAAAACTAGTGAATTATCAACGAAAAACAAAATCAACACTATGTATGAAAACAGTTGATTATATACACTTCTAATAGAGTTTTAGCTATATCAACACAACCAAGATGAAATTAAACATTGCTTATCCAGCTAATGGTACTCAAAAAGTCATCGACATTGAAGATGAACACCGTGTCAGAGTTTTCTACGACAAGAGAATCGGTGCTGAAGTTGATGGTGAATCAGTTGGTGATGAATTCAAAGGTTACGTTTTCAAAATCACCGGTGGTAACGATAAACAAGGTTTCCCAATGAAACAAGGTGTTTTATTACCAAACAGAGTTAAATTATTATTAGCTAAAGGTCACTCATGTTACAGACCAAGAAGAACTGGTGAAAGAAAGAGAAAATCTGTTAGAGGTGCCATTGTTGGTCCAGATTTAGCTGTTTTATCATTAGTTATTGTTAAACAAGGTGATGCTGATATCCAAGGTTTAACTGATGAACAAATTCCAAAAAGATTAGGTCCAAAAAGAGCTAACCATATTAGAAAATTCTTTGGTTTATCAAAAGAAGATGATGTTAGACAATATGTTATCAGAAGAGAAGTTGTTAAAGGTGAAAAGAAATACACTAAAGCTCCAAAAATTCAACGTTTAGTTACTCCACAAGCTTTACAAAGAAAACGTCATTTGAAATCATTGAAAATCAGAAATGCTCAAGCTCAAAGAGATGCTGCTGCTGAATACGCTCAATTATTAGCTCAAAGATTACATGAACGTAAATCTGAAAAAGCTGAAGTTAAAAAGAGAAGAGCTTCATCATTAAAAGCTTAAATCTAATGATCAAAGTTTAATCATAAAATTAAAGGGGGAAAGAAACAAAGTTATTTGTTGTTGTTGTTGTTTTAATACAAAGTAATGAAATATATCATCTTAAAAAAATTCATTCTATAATGTTAAAAGGGTTGTGTTTTTTTGAAAGTTCATAGGATAGTTTTTTTATTTATCTGTAAAATAAAAAGGTAAAAAAAAAGGAAAATATTGATTTGTAGTAACGTAAGTGCCAGTTTCTTTATTCAAAGCCGTATATTCTACTACGTGAGCTTACTATGAATTGAAATTTACTTTCTATGGTTGTAACTTGTTACTTGAGTCCTGACTAATTTATATTTAGAAATACTTGATATCATTTACGAAGATCATATCGGTACATCCGCACACCATTTGTTTTGTTTTCTCGATTGTTTATATTGTTAATTAAATAAAGAAACCAGCATCAGATTGATCTGAAAATATTCCAATAACCAAACAAAATGGGTAAAAAGGCCCCTGTTATTCAAGGTGATGATCTGATAGTAAGCAGAAATTTTACCGGTGTTATAGAACGCTTAAAGTACTAACAAATTACAGAGTTTTCCCACTCCAACAGAGGCATTTGGAGCAAGGCAACAACCACCAAGACCAGTAAGGAAAGCACCAGGACCTCAATCATTACCTGCTCAAAGAACACATACTCCTCCGTTACATCCTCAACAGCCACCCTCACAACATCCCAGACCTATACAACAAAGACAACAGTTCGCACAAGTAGGGTCGCCTCCAATTCAACAAAATCAAAATTTTGGTGGATCGCATCATTCTTTACCATTAAATCCTAGACAACAACAACAACTTCAACAGCATCATCATGAACAATCTATATCTCAGTCAAGACCTAGCTTAGCTGGGTTTCCACATTCAAATCAACCTTCATATGTTGATGAACCACCCGCTAGGCAACAACAACCTCCACAACAACAACAATATTCAGGTTATGCACCAAGTGCTTATGAACATTTACAACAACGTAATAGTTCACAACCTCAAGTACCTTCTCCAAAACCTTTACCACAGCAAGTACCAGCTGTTGATCCTGCTCAAATATTGGAGCGTCAATTAAGAGACTTATTTGATAGGGTTGATAAATCAAGAGATGGTAGATTAAGAGAAGATGAATTAGCTACTGCGTTGATTAATAATGATGGTACACAATTTAATCCAAGTACTGTCAAATTAATGGTTAGACTATTTGATAAAGATGGGTCAGGTACAATTGAATTCAAAGAATTTTTCCATTTATGGAATTATATATTACATTGGAGGAAAACATTTCAAAGATTTGATATTGATGGCAATCAAAGAATTTCCTTTGGTGAATATCAATCTGCATTAGAAAGTTTTGGGTATAGACTACCAACAGATATTGTACTCTTTATATTTCAAAGATTTGGGGAATTCAATAATTCTAAACCAATGTCATTAAAATTTGATATGTTTGTTGAAAGTTTAGTTTGGTTATTACGTTGTACAAATGTTTTCAAGAAATTTGATACACAAGGTAATGGAATTGCCACTATTTCCTTTCAAGATTTCGTGCATGAAATTTTATCATTCATTTGATGCGATTTATGATTTTTATGTGGGTGTGTGTTTGTTTGTCCAATTTTAATGTGTTTTGTAAATTTCATTTTGGTTTAATGTTTTGGTTTTATGTTTAAATCATCTACATCATATACTTATTAATTTTTCCATGTATTTGTTAATAGTCATTTATAACTTCAATAAACGTAATAGAATATAAAGCTATTTTAGTCATAAAAAATTGAGTTCAACGATTGTTGACAAATATTCATAATTCATATTTATGATTTCCATAAACCGTATGAAGAAGAAGAATTTTTACTTTCGTGTGTTGGAATTATGGACTCTTCATTTCTTGTTTCTTCAGGATTAATCGAGACTTCATTTTTCCCATGTTAGTTTTCATATCAAATAAATTTATGATTTGAATGTAAGAATATTTAATACATACCAGTTTGTTTTGGATGATTTTCCCATCTAGTATTCCACCATTCATCTCTGTTTCTACTCCATCTTTCCAACTTCTCTTTATGTCTTTGATCCCATCTGTCAGGATTTGCATGGTATCCAAACCAATAACCTATACCCCCAACTAATAAGTATCCAAATATACCACCACGACGGTGATGATGGAAACCGCGATTAAATCTATGACCCCATGGACCATACTAGATGTAAAATGTTAATAATAAAATCCACATGACCCGAATTAACAAAGACCGCTTACAGGCGCTCCATGGTAGTGGCGACCCCATGATCTCATTGAATTTAAATTTAAGTGTTTGCCGAATGTTTGTTTAGTGGAGTAATCCCAAAATCTTGGAGCTCTATATGCTCTATAGTTTCTTGTAGCCGAAGTTGTGAATTCACGAATTTGATTCATGTCTGAAGTATAAGTATATTATTCGATTCTATACTTTAAAGAATATAATAATATAATTTGGTGTTTTGCTGTGTACAAATGGTTATTCTCTGCTCATTAAATACTTTGCGATTTCAAATAAAGTTTATTGGGATGGCTTTAAAAAGGGTATAAGACGGGTTTAATTAATTAATCTCGGTCTTAACTTAACTAGCATCCGATTGATCCGCCGAGCACTGAATAATTGCCTGTTCAGTTATAGAAAATAAATGTATTATACTATACAGATTTTAATGTAGAAGTATGTTGAAATGCCTTCAAAATTTACACTGTACTTCGTTTGGAAGCTAATTTCACACTTTTAAAAATTTCAAAATTCGAAATATTTAAGAACTATATCAAAAATAAAATTTTGATGATTGTCTTTCTGTTTGAAAAATAAAATTTCAAATTTTAAAATGTCAAATACAGCAAATTAAAGATTCATAGTGAATAATTTAACTAATTTTAAGAGACTCACCATAATTTAAACTACTCAATCTCTTTTAAATTGTAGAAGTTTGTAGAATTTTAAATTTTGTGTCACGATTACATAAGCGGGATTTTAAATATAATTGCAATTTCCACTAATTAAGCGCTGCCACAAAACCACAAAAACAAATATTTTATATCAAATTGTGAAGAAATGTAAATATAATATTAGTTTCAGATTCTTAACAATTGTTACAAGTGTAAGAAACTTCAATATCAACTCATAACTAGTCCAAAATGGCTACTGCTGGTGTGGAAAATCTAGTTACTTTGTTATCTCAAAGAGAAGCTCCAAGTAAAGTCAATAATAAAGCAGAAAAAGAATTGAAAACCTTTGATCCAAAATATTCTGTTGGTATTGATGTTTTGCCTTTGCAAACCCAAAATTTGAAGGCAAAGAATGGTGATGTTTTTAATTTGTTGCTTGTCGGAGAATCAGGTTTAGGTAAATTTTGATACTTTGATTGATTGTCAATTGTTATTTGAATTATTTTCTAACAATACAACTTTTGTTTTTAGGTAAAACTACATTTGTTAATACTCTTTTTGGTACTTCACTTTTACCAAGCGTCTGGCATAACGTGGAAGAAATTACCCCAAATGTTAAATTTGATAAAACAACAAGTATTGTTCGCCATACTGCTCATTTGACCGAAGATGATTTTAATTTGGATTTCACTGTGATTGATACCCCAGGATTTGGTGACTTTGTTGATAACAGTTTTGGTTTTGTTCCGATTACAAATTATATTGATGATCAATTAAGATTATACATGTTTCAAGAAGAACAACCTAACCGTACAAAATTGAAAGATAATAGGGTTCATGCATGTCTTTATTTCATTAAACCAACAAGTAAAGGTCTTTCTCCATTAGATATTGAGGCTTTGAAACATATTTCTAACAGAGTTAACTTAATTCCAATCATTTCTAAAGCTGATAGTTTAACCCATAATGAATTAAAAGAATTGAAAAAAACCATCAAGGAAATAGTTGAAGTTCAGAACATTAAAATTTGTGAATTTATCGAAGACGAAGAAGTCAAAAAGGATATTTTGAAGAATATTCCATATTCAATTATTGGCTCAGAATCAGTTGTAATCAATGAAGATAATAATACCACAATTAGAGGTCGTAAATATAAATGGGGTATTGCAGAAGTTGAAAATGAAAAACACTGTGATTTTATTAAATTAAGAGATACACTTATGGCTAAGAATATGGTTGATTTGATCTCAAGTACTGAATCTTATTATGAGAGTTGTCGTAATAAACTTGCCAAAACTAGAATCAAACAGGCAAGAGATACTTTGGAAGACAATGAATCAATTAAGCATTTAAATTTTGATGACCCTGATAAAAATGGTTTACAAAACCAAAAAATATTATCAAAATTCAATAAGCCATTTGTTGATGAATTAGTCATTGAATGGAGTCCAATTTTCATACAACAACAATTAACTCAAAAGAAAAAATTTACACAAATTGTCCAATTTGAAGAGAAGAAGTTTAAAGACTGGAAGAAGGCTTTATTTGCAAAGCAATCCACATTCAATGGTGAAATTGAAGAGATTCACCAACAGATTAAATCATTAAATAATAGTATTACATTGTTGAAACATCCAATCAAGGATGGTGAAGATGAACAAGTTGATGTTGGTGAATTAACTGATGGTGAAGGTGAAAATGATGAAATTTTTGACTTGTCAAAGAAATCGGAAAACTTGAATATTGATGATGAATAGCAACTATTCATTGCACCGAAGGAATCGATTTTGAATTGATTTTTTGCTAATTTAAGTATTATGGGAATGTTTTGTTTATCTTGAAAAGTTAGAACTTGTAGTTATGCCCTGGAAACTTGAAAAATTCAGCCAATTTTGAAAGTGTCGATATGAAATTTTTATCAACTATAAAAATTTTTTCGAGGCTTGATTATTTTCTTAAGTTCAACTATTTTTTTCTTTCCATTCAGTTGTCCTCTTAAGAGAAGATTGATCATGAACATGAATTGTAAGTTATAAGCCTACTAAAATGGTCATTTTGGAATCAACACATGTGCTGGAAGGTTTTGATTTCAATGAGAATTTAATGATGATCACACCTATTAAGTATGTTTTTTCTGGCATCTCTAATGTTAGACTTGTTTAAGTACCGGTCAATGAATACAACCCTTGACAAATATCTGATAATTATTATATTGAAATCAATTCCTAAATTCATTGTTTTGTTTCATGTACCATTTATACATTTGATTAATGTGTTTTTGCTAACTAGTTTTGATAAGGAACAAGAATTTGTTTATTAATGTGTACGAAAATTTATGATCATTCGTTGATGAAAAAATTATTATATCTGTAGCTTACAATTAAATATAAAACAAACATTCTGATTTGATTAAAGTACCTATATAGATAGACCGAATCACATCGTGCTCATATTTGCAATTATAATTTATAATCATCAAATTTTAGATGAATATATATTTACTGATCATAATGAACATGTTGTTCCTTGGTTTAAAATGAGGAAAAAAATTATTGTTGCTTTTTAAGTGATTTTTTTGATTAAATTTGATAATTAATGCTTATAGCCTTTTTGTCTTAGACCACGCCGAAATGTACCTTTTTATTGTGGTATATCCAATTCTTGAACACTAAGTTTAGGTTTACCAAAAACACACTCTGCTGAACAATGATTGACAAATAATTCATGATATCAAAAAGCTGTAACACGGAAACAAACTCCATAAAATTGATGAAAAAATATAAAGCATAATAATCTTATTAAATTGGGATGAATCAGAATTCATGGGACCCATAATTCACCTGAACCTCTTGGTGCATACGAAATTGAATCATAATCTTCTAGACGAGCATTACCATCTGATGATTTTTCAGATGCCTTGAACGCTTGATTTTTCTTAGGAGATGATCTTCTTCTTCTTCCACCAATTTTTGCGCTGGAACCTTTTTTCTCATCTTCCAAGCTAAGGCTCTTTAGTGTATAACTTGTTTCGTTTGGGTCAATTTGATTCTTCTTATGGAACAATAAAGATTCGGCTTCAGCTATATTGATGCATTTAATACCAAAACTTTCACACCAAGTTCTTGTTGTTTGATCTTCAGTTATCAATTTCCAATCTTCTTGATCAATGTGAGTCTTTTTGATACATGGTCGGATCAAATATTTATACCTTGCTGGAATTTCAGCTCTTTCAGGTCTTGGTTTTCTACCATATTTCCCAGTATTTGGTGCTAAAATATCACCTTGAGAATCAATCTGTTCATTTTCATACTTAATAGCATTTTGATGGATTAAAGGGTGATTATTTTGTTTTGAATTGGGGAACTCATGAACTTTTGGTGAACGAACTTTATATGTTAAACATTTTCTCCAATTAGGACCAACATCTTCAGGGGTTTCTAATACCATCTTGTAATGTGCAGAATCTTCTTCACTTGAAACGACTCTTTCAATAAAACGAATACTTTCTCTAGCATTTGTCGCAATCATTGTGATACCCTTTTTCAAATAATCCAATTCATGAATAGCTATAATCCCCAATGGTTAATATCCGAACAATAATACTTGATTTGAACACAAGGCAAAAACATAATAGAACTTACTATACGATGGAATAAACAGCTGAATCGTATACTGTTCTTCATCAACCCATTTCTTGATATTACCTAAACCTTTCGTCAATGCCGAAGCATCAATGATGAAATGCCCTTGCTTTAGGAACAAATTTGTTAGAAACTTTAGACTCATCAAGGAAGCAGCTTAACGCCACCATAGAATTCCAGAACCATACTTACCAGTTCTTGTGCCATTGTGACAATAAACAACAAGTCCAACTTTTAGGTTTCAATAAAGGAATGTCTCGTGTAGATCAACAAAGAGGTGTTAGTGGGTACTTCCTGAACAAAAATCATTCTATTGTGTGTATTATTTTCGCTAAGAAAACTCCAAACTACAAAATCACAAAATCAGTTCGCGGCTTGAAACTAAGCATTTTACATCAAGCTATAAATTATTAAGTACAAGATCTATTTTATCTCTTCAATTCTATTTACATGTGCTCACTCTATCCAAACAGATCACATTTCTTTACCGAAAGAAACGGTTTCCAAAAGGGAGTCCGGTTTGAAAGGCCAAGATTGGAAAACCTCTAATAAGAATTTAAACTCTTCAGATGTTAAATTTTTAGGAACCTTTCCCAAAAGGTTCAATGGAATTTTTGTAACAAAAAAATCAGCAGCTGCAGGACCTAAATGGTTCAAACTCTTATCTAGAGGTGTATTTCTAGAAGCCATCAATTGTTTAACGACGTAGTCCCAAGCAAATGCATCCAAATCATGATCTTTAGGATTAAATTCTATCAATGTATACTTAGAAGCTTTTGAAAACGATTTTGGATTGAAAATAATCGGGTCATCATTAGATAATAAATTGTTATTAAAAGATTTCAACGATTTCTCATCATCTGGTGTAGCAATTAATTTGGCATCACAAAAAGTTTCCCTCACAACGGAACATTTAGCTCTTTCACGTGTATCTGGACGTGCCATAATTTTAACAGCTGAGGAATTTGGAATCCAAAGAAGCATTTTCACATTACCAAATCTTTGCAGCCAGTTTTGATTTGCCATACAACTTAAGAATTGCATTACTAAAGCCTCATTATGTATAAGCCCTGTAAATAAGAAATTTGAATGTAATTTATCTCTTGTTTGATAACCAGGATCCAAAACTCGAGTCCCATCGGTTAAATGAATATAGTCAGTCCAAGTGTAAGGATTTTTGAGTTGCAAATCAAAATTATGACCTTCTGGTAATTGTGGGAAATATATGTCATGAAGATAATTGTAATATGCTTTACGATCTTCCATCAAAACATATTTTGAAGGTTGTAGACGATTATAAAGTGCTGCTGAAAAAACACCGTTATTTGGCCAAGCTTCGAGCACCTGTATTCCTGGCTTATAGCAGTCTAGTTGTAGCTTATCCACAGCAGCCTCTTCAAATATTGTTAGTATAAGTACTTAAAATTGAATGGAAACTAGACGTATAAAAAAATTGTACTTACGTGCAAGGTAGGGGTCTTTCAGATATGCGCCCCCATAAAAGAATTTGAAGTTCTGTATTTGTGGAAATGGAACTTTTTTGAATGACATTACTTCCTAAAATATTTTCTAGTATTTTTGATTAATAAAAATTTATAAATGTTAGAACTTTGAAGGTACTTATGAAAAAAAGTAAAAGCGCGAATTTTTGGGATTGTACAAAAATGATCAAAACTTCACCAAAACAAAGAAAGTAGTTCAAAGAAGGTAGTTTGGATTGCAAATAGAATCAAATAGAAATAAAAAAGATATCAAGATGTTCAAAATCAAGATACCTGCATCCAAGGACAAAATTAAGGACAACGCCAAAGAAACTGGCGAGAAGAAGAAGAAGCTTCCCAAATTGAAAATCGCTAAACCTCAACCACCAACTTCACAACCGCCATCATCAGCACCATCATCTTCATCATCCAATATAAAGCTTAAAAAAACTAAAGCTAAACAGATTAAAGTGAAATTAAAAACACCACTGCCTGGAATAGCTCAACCTGTTGTAAAGAAAGCTCCTCGTATTAGAGTCAAGCCTACAAGGATACCAGGTGAAGGTTATGATTCTGAAGCTTCAGATATTGAAGATGATCCATTAGTTGAAGAGGCTATCATTCTAAGACTGCTACCCGATGCCGAGCTGGACTACGTGAGACATTGTGTCGAAAGTGGTGAATTCAATCAGTTCCATATTAAATGGAAAGATAGATTACGTGCTATTGTCTATATCAATTATTCAATGTATGCAGCTAAATTGGTGAATTTACCAAATATAATTGAAGCTCAGAAAACTGTTGACAAAAAAAATATATTCAAAACGATTGATATCTCACAAATTTTACTTGTTGTGAGGAAAATCCAAAATGAATCAGAAATTGAAGATTTACAAGTTGAGTATGGTGAAGTATTACCAGATGGATTAACTCCTCCACTTCAAAAAGTAACAGAAAGTAGACACAGAAGAAAATTGACAAATGATTACATTGAGAAAATAGAATCAAAAGTTGATGAGCTATTAAAATTAGATGAAGAAGCGGAAGATTCCCAGTTTGAATTGATTGATCCCGAGAGTTTAAACGTTAACAATAATGATACACCAGCTGCAACACCAAGTGAATATAGTAACGTTGAGTCCTTTAATGATATAGACTCATCAGCAATACTGAAATCAGGAAACTCAACATACAATACAGAAAGTAATAATAATACCCAATTCCATCTGTCGTCGTCAGCTGGTAAAGATCATGATGAAGATTTAGAATTAGAATTAGAGCAAGCATTGGGTGGCGACTTCTCTTTAGAAAATGGTCAAAGTGTTCAAATTGAGGATTCAAACGGTGAAAAACTGGGACAAATTGTTGCTGATAAGAATGGTAATGGTGGCGAAGAAGAAGAAGAAGAAGAAGTGGAGGAAGAACTGGAAATTGAGGAAGAAGAAGAGACAGAAGAATCAGACGATGATGACGATGATGATGATAATAGTGATAATGATCAAGCGGCTTCACGTAAAGTTGAAGTTGATGAAGATGCTCAGCATAATGCATTATTGAAGGATGAAATCAATGAATTATTAACCACCATTGAACAAAACAAATCTAGACTGGAAAAGACACATAATCCTTTATTACAAAGTAGATTTATTGATAGTATAAATAAATTGGAGAAAGAATTAGAAAATAAGAAGAGACAGTTGAAAACAAGTGAAGATAAAACAGCAAATAATAAAAAGAATGATGAAGATGATTTGGAAGATGGAGGCTCTGGAAACGAAAATGAAGATCGTGAAAATGAAGTTAGAAACGACGACGATGAAGAAGAAGAGGAAGAAGAAGATGGTGATAATGATGATGATATTGATGATTTATTTGGCTAATTGTTATGTAATTATAATATATATTCACTAAGTATTGTTGTGAAAAGTTGTGTTGTGTTTAAATACGTTACATGGTAGATTTATATGATCTGTGATCTGTGTTCTGTGTTATGTGTTAGTTTTTAAGGGCCTTTTAAATTTTTTGTTGCATCATGACGCAGTACAGTGTGCTAAAATCAGTTTAAACTTTATACCCAAGGAAGTTTCAAAACCGCAAGACACACTTAACCAGATCGGTAAGCACGAATATAGGTTTGATTAATTACATTTATATCTAGGGTATCATAGTGGAATGCTTATTTAAGTGTTCAGACCTGACGTATTATCTATTAAAGTTCAAATTAGCAATAATATAATACTCGTACACTCGTACCATATATTGTTACAGCATGACTTGATTCCATCCTTAATCATGATATGAAACATGAAGCAAAAGTTTAATGTCTAGAGATCATTATATTCATTTTCGAACATGAGATTGGACAGTACGTTTTGATATGCATTAACTTTATTAATATAAAAAACGTATAAACTTCTTTTACATTCCATGTATAGATTGAAACATGTCCCCAAGTATAGTATAGTATAATATACTTAGTACCCAGTGATTTATATAAAACTTCAAAAGCATGTTTTTGAAAGAGACAAGAGACAGAACTACTGCAGTAATAGGTCGAAGGCTCGATGACTCGAGAGTCGAAGCCATTTTAATTAAGCAGGTTTGTGTTTCCTGTACATCTTTTAAGGTAACGGGATGCGTTAATCTCGGGTTGAGAGATATGTAAAATTTATAAAATTTCTCTTGATGATCAGACAGACAATAAAAATATAAATTATGAACCCAAAGAGGGTTAATCATAACTACTTGAGATTAACACTAAATTGAAAAAGGAAGGTGAAAGGTTAACCGACCCCCCTTGGAAAAGTATAAATTAGATAGAATATCCCTTTTCTTAAATATGTCATTGAACTGGATTATGAGAACTCCAAATGGAGTCAATCCACCTTTTGTGCTTTTAGATGGTGAAAATGTCAAGTATACAAGTCCACAACCAATAGAGATCAAATTGAAAGCTATACAACTAGAGAAACCAGATGTCATAACTATAAAAGGATCAATATATTTGACCGACAAGAGACTAGTCGTTCTTTCTACTGGTGCAGGTAACCAGGATAATGATTCATTTTCATTGTTGTACAAAGATATGATTTCACACAAGTTAGAAATGCCATGGTTTGGAAGCAATAGTTATAAAATCTTATTCAAAATTACTAGTGAACAAAGTGGACTCAACTATTTATATACATGGCAATCTAATATTCAGTTCCCACAAGGAGGAGCTATCCAGTTCCATGAGGAATTCTCCAAACTCAAAACTTGGTTTGATAATAATCAGGAGGATGAACCGTTACCAGCGTATACTGGTTAGAATACATGTTTATTTCCTACTTAGGAAGTCTACGGGGTAAATTTCAAATTTTATTTTTATTTTTGCATTTTCGCATTTTCAAGAAGCAAAAAAGTTCGGGTTTGGCTTTGCCCTTTTGAAGCGTAGGGAAATATTGACAAGTAAACAAAGCGACAGAGACAGCAGTTTGGATCATTTGGGGATCGAAGATGGATTTAAGTAGACCCATTCCAAGAGAAGAAGTGCAGAAGCTCTATGAGGTGAGTGATTATGAAGGGTGGAAACACCAGTGGGTGGTTAGCAAACAGGTTCCCATGACACGCCATCCCTGAGAATATACACACAGGATATACATACACGCTAAAAACAGTGGGAAAACTTGGTGATGTCTGGGGATCATTTGGGATACCAGTTATGGAAGACGATTTTACTAACAATAAACAATAGCGATGGCAACAGCTCAAGGCCCAGCTAGGTGAAGGTGCTGTACACAACAATGAATTCATACACTTGTCCAAGGTGCTAAGATATATTTCTAAACAACAAGAAATGGCTAGAAGATTATTGCAACAACAACAAGGTCAAGGTGGGAATCCACAACAACAGGCACCAGCACAAGGTCAAGTACCACTACAAATGCAAAGTAATGGTAACAGTTTAGCTGGGACTCCTCAACAACAATCAATGGTTGCACAAGCACAAGCACAAGCTCAAGCACAGGCCAATAGTAACGGCGGTGGAAATTATTTACAAGGTGCTAACAATAACAATAACAATAATAATGATAGCACAATGGGTAATGGATTTATAAATAACCAAGGTCAGACTCCAATTACTCAAGCAACTGGGCCTCAACATAATTTCCAACAAGCTAGACAACAGCAATTCGTTCAACAGCAACAACAGCAACAACAACAACAACAACAACAAGCACAACAACCTCAAGTAGGCGGGCCCGGCTTCACCGGTAAACCTCCTTTGAGTCATGGTTTATTTGATCCTGATCAATCTGTGTTGTTGAAGGCTCAAATTGCCGCTTTTAAATGTCTAGTAAAGAACTTACCAGTACCTCAAGAGGTTAACCATATATTGGCTAGATCTTTAGCAAATACATTGAAGAAGGATAACAGTCAACAACCAACACCACTTCAACCATCTCAAATACCCCAACCACAACAGACAGCACCTCAATCTATTCCACAATCTTCAAATGCAACTCCACAACAACCAAGAAGTTCAATCCCACAACTAAATCAACATTTACCTCAACAAATACCTAATCAACAACAACAAATATCTACACCTCCAGTTGTTAACAATCAATCTCCTCAAGTATCTATTCGTTCAACATCACAACATAATACCCCAGTAATACAGAATAAGACTCATCCTCAACAGAGAAAATCTCAAACATCAAGTATTTCAGGCGCATCGCAACAACCACAGCAAAGTTCATCAGGTTTAGTTACATTTGAAAATCAACCCCCAATTCCTTTAGAGAAATTAAAGGAATCATATCCTGATATAACAACAATTGTTCCTTATAATGATCCAAAGATTAAGGTTGATAGTTATACTAGACCGGTTCAACAAAAAGAAGTTTCTTACGAGTTATTGTTTCATTCAAAATCAAGGGTAATAATACCTGGTGTATTTCCTGAAGGTTTAGATGTTCAAGGTGCAGCTGAAGTTCGTGAAGCTGAGATTCAATTTGACATTCAAGAGGCATTAGAACAATTTAAATTACAAGATGATAAAGAGGCAATAAAGGATGATGAAGATTTAATTGATTATTATTCATTACAATTGTTACCTTATCAAAAGGCAATGAGAGGTCATTTATTAAGTTTGAATTATTTTAAAGATTCATTATTAACTAATAGTCACCCTAACTTCTTAGCAAAAATTAGAAAGGTCAATGCAGCTGATGCTCATATTACAAATAATTTATATTTGCAACAACAATCTCAGAAACTCAAAATTGAACACAAGAAAAAATTTGAAAAAATTGAAAAATTAGCTTCAGAATCAAGTTACATCATTAAAAAGAGATTTGAAAAAGCTGAACAAGTTCAAAAATTTGGTAGAGCTATTGGTAATTTGCATGGTCATATTGAAAGAGAAGAACAGAAGCGTGTTGAAAGAAACGCCAAACAACGTTTACAAGCTTTGAAGGCCAATGATGAAGAAGCTTATATCAAATTGTTAGATCAAACAAAAGATACAAGAATTACACATTTGTTGAAACAAACCAATACTTTCTTAGACTCTTTGGCTCAAGCAGTGAAGGACCAACAAAAACAAACTCATGAACATTCAAAAGCTTCAGGTGGTGCAGTTACAGAAGAATTTGAGAATTTGGAAGATGATAAAGAAAATATTGATTATTATTCAGTTGCCCATAGAGTTCGTGAAGAGATTAAAGTTCAACCAAGTATTTTAATTGGTGGTCAATTGAAAGAATATCAAATTAAAGGTTTACAATGGATGGTCTCATTATTTAATAATCATCTTAATGGTATTTTAGCAGATGAAATGGGGTTGGGTAAAACTATTCAAAGTATTTCATTATTAACTTATCTTTTTGAAGTTAAAAAAGTTCATGGTCCATTTTTAGTTATTGTTCCATTATCGACATTAACTAATTGGAATTTAGAATTTGAAAAATGGGCACCTGCTTTAAAGAAAATTACATATAAAGGTACACCATCATTGAGAAAAGTTATGCAACAAGATATTAAAAATCAAAATTTCCATGTTCTTTTAACAACTTTCGAATATATTATTAAAGATCGTCCTTTATTAGCAAAAATTAATTGGGCTCATATGATTATTGATGAAGGTCATAGAATGAAGAATTCAAATTCCAAATTATCATCTACTTTAACTCAACATTATCATACTGATTATAGATTAATCTTGACAGGTACCCCATTACAAAATAACTTACCAGAACTTTGGGCTTTATTAAATTTCGTGTTACCAAAGATTTTCAATTCTGTTAAATCTTTTGATGAATGGTTTAATACACCATTTGCTAACACAGGTGGTCAAGATAAAATTGAATTATCAGAAGAAGAAACATTATTGGTTATTAGAAGATTGCATAAAGTGCTAAGACCATTTTTATTGCGTCGTTTGAAGAAAGATGTTGAAAAAGATTTACCAAATAAAGTTGAAAAAGTCATTAAATGTAAAATGTCTGCAATTCAAAGTAAATTATACCAACAAATGCTTAAACATCATCAATTATTTATTGGGGATGCAACCAATGAAAACTTGATTCCTATTAAAGGGTTGAATAACCCAATTATGCAATTAAGAAAAATTTGTAACCATCCATTTGTTTTTGAAGAAATTGAAACAGCTTTAAATCCAACAAATGAAACTAATAATAAAATTTGGAGAGTTGCTGGTAAATTTGAATTATTGGAACGTGTTCTACCTAAATTCAAAGCTACAGGTCATAGAGTTTTGATCTTCTTTCAAATGACTCAGATTATGGATATCATGGAAGATTTTTTAAGATTGAATGATATGAAATATTTAAGATTAGATGGTGCTACTAAACCAGATGATCGTACTCTTTTATTGAAAAAATTCAATGATCCAAATTCAGAATATTTTGCCTTTTTGTTATCAACAAGAGCTGGTGGTTTAGGTTTAAATTTACAAACAGCTGATACTGTTATTATTTTTGATACTGATTGGAATCCTCATCAAGATTTACAAGCTCAAGATAGAGCTCATAGAATTGGTCAAAAGAATGAAGTTCGTATTTTAAGATTGATTACAGAAGAATCTGTTGAAGAAGTGATTTTGGAACGTGCTCATCAAAAGTTGGATATTGATGGTAAAGTCATTCAAGCTGGTAAATTCGATAATAAATCTACATCTGAAGAACAAGAAGCTTTATTAAGAGCTTTATTGGAAGCCGAAGAAACTAAAAAAGTTACAAAAGAAGCAGATGATGATGAATTGGATGATGATGAATTGAATGAAATTTTATCAAGAAATGATAATGAATTGGTTTTATTTAAGAAAATGGATGAAGAAAATAAACATAAAAAAGTTCTTGGTCGTTTATTTACAGAAGCTGAATTACCACCAATTTATAGACGTGATCCATCAGAGTTCTTTAAAGTTGAAAATGTTGATGATTATGGTCGTGGTGCTAGAGAACGTAAACAAACATTTTATGATGAAAATGTTTCTGAAGAACAATGGTTGAGAGAAATTGATGGTATTGAAGATGATGGAGAGGAAGAGGATGAATTTGGTGATATTAAACCAACTAAGAAGAGAAAAAGATCAAGAAAGAAGAATGATGGTATTGAAGAAGATCCTGATGTGATTCAATCAACTGGAAGAAAAAGAAGAAGTGTTCCACCAACATCAAGTGCAGGTACACCTGTTCCAGGAGGTGATGAAATTACTAGTTCAGCTTCAACTCCAACATTACCGGAATTAGAAGTTGGTGAAGGTTCAAAGACTCTTGCACAAAATGCTGTTGCTAGTAAACCTAAACGTAGCCGTGCTAAAGGTACAAGTGCAACATCGGGTTCACGTTCCAAAAACAATGCAACTGGTACAGGTGCTGGGAGTGGTAATATTGGACGTTCAAGATCTCGTTTATTAGCTGCAGGTACACCACCAAATAGATTACCAAGATTATCAGATCCATTAACATTAGAAGAACGTGAAGATTTGAAGAAGAAAGCTGATGAAATTTATCAATATTTAATTGATTTTAAAAATGAAGAAGGACGTAAATTAAGTGAAATATTTCTTGTTAGACCACCAAAAAGATATTATCCAGATTATTATTTATTAATTAAATTCCCAATTGCATTTGATGTTATAAATAAAAGAATAAAGACAAATATTTATATTTCATTAAAAGAATTCATTGAAGATGTTCATTTGATGTGTTCTAATGCTAAAATTTATAATGAAGAAGGTTCAATTGTTTATGAAGATGCAGTTTTTATGGAGGATGTTGCATTTAAGAAATATAAAGAAGTTGCGGGAGATGATGCAGATTTAGATTTCAGTGAATTTGATGATGAATATACTACAAAAGTTGCACCACCAACTAATACTCAAGTTGATCCAAAAGTTGATTTAGGTATCAATGGAGTTTCATCAACACCAGCTGTTTAAGCATATAAGAAATTATTGTATATTATTAGATTTCAATTCTAAATTACACACAAGGAGTTTTTAGTTTTCGACATGTCAACGTTAACTATTTGTAGATCAATTAAGTACAATACTATATACCCACGTTACTTTAACACGAGTTGTAAGTTGTAAATTTGATATCTTTTCACATGTTTATCAGATCAAAAGAGGAAATAATTTTCACATGTTGATACGCCAAATCACGTGTATGTTTTTTTACTGATTTCGCGGGTTTCGCGCCACTTTTTTGTGTTTTTGAAAACGTTTACCAATGTTTTTTTTTTGTTTTAAACGAGCAGCGATTTTTTTTTTGTCGACATAAATTTTTATATAAAGAAAGAGTTTCGGTCCTTTAAAATTTTCATCTATTGAGATTTTAGATAATTAAGATCTTTTTAAATCTTAAACAACAACAACAACAACAACTATAATACAATGGCTGCTGAAACCTTTTTATTTACCTCTGAATCTGTCGGTGAAGGTCATCCAGATAAAATCTGTGATCAAGTCTCTGATGCTATCTTAGATGCTGCTTTAGCTGTTGATCCATTATCAAAAGTTGCATGTGAAACTGCTGCTAAAACTGGTTTAATATTAGTTTTCGGTGAAATTACCACTAAAGCTCAATTAGATTATCAAAAAATTATTAGAGATACCATTAAACATATTGGTTATGATTCAAGTGATAAAGGTTTTGATTATAAAACTTGTAATGTTTTAGTTGCAATTGAACAACAATCACCAGATATTGCTCAAGGTTTACATTATGAAGAAGCTTTAGAAAAATTAGGTGCTGGTGATCAAGGTATTATGTTTGGTTATGCTACTGATGAAACTGATGAAAAATTACCATTAACTATTTTATTATCACATAAATTAAATAAAGCTTTAGCTGATGCTAGAAGAAATGGTTCTTTACCATGGTTAAGACCAGATACTAAAACTCAAGTTACTGTTGAATATGAAAAAGATGGTGGTGCTGTTATTCCAAAAAGAGTTGATACTGTTGTTATTTCAACTCAACATGCTGATGAAATTAGTACTGAAGATTTAAGATCAGAAATTCAAAAACATATTATTGAAAAAGTTATCCCATCTAATTTATTAGATGATAAAACTGTTTATCATATTCAACCATCTGGTAGATTCGTTATTGGTGGTCCACAAGGTGATGCTGGTTTAACTGGTCGTAAAATCATTGTTGATACTTATGGTGGTTGGGGTGCTCATGGTGGTGGTGCTTTCTCTGGTAAAGATTTCTCAAAAGTTGATAGATCAGCTGCTTATACTGCTAGATGGATTGCTAAATCATTAGTTCATGCTGGTTTAGCTAGAAGAGCTTTAGTTCAATTATCTTATGCCATTGGTGTTGCTGAACCATTATCAATTTATGTTGATTCTTATGGTACATCTAAATATTCAAGTGATGAATTAGTTCAAATCATTAAAAATAACTTTGATTTAAGACCAGGTGTCATTGTCAAAGAATTAGATTTAGCTAGACCAATTTATGGTAAAACTGCTTCATATGGTCATTTCACTGATCAATCAAACACTTGGGAACAACCAAAACCATTAAAATTTTAGATTAAATATTTGGTTATAACAAGATATAAAATAAAAATATATTGCATATTCAATTCTTTAGAAAATAGAACAAACATTAATGAAGGAATTTACGCTCAACTCGTTTATTCAATTTAACAATAAAAAAAACACATATACACACTTTATTTTAAAACTTTAGGACATTTTGATTTGAGGGAGTGAACATAATATAATCTATAGATTACACATAATTATTTTGTTCCCCCTTTGGATTGAAAAGTTTTTATTGTTTTTGCTTTTTATCTTTTTTTAAATAATTTAACGGCTACATAATGATAGATTTACGGTACATAGTCCTCAACAGGCATGATTTTTAATATTAATGAATATGAAATAAAATATTGAAAGTTGTAGAAATGAATATAAAAAGATAAATAAATTATAGTATTATAGTGAATTAATCAATAGAATTGTTATGCTTATTGTGATTACTCAGCACTGACATAACCAACTTCTCCATTTTTTAAATACCCGCCAAATTAATTTGAGTGACATTTTAATAATGGAAACTTTCTTTTAAAATAGCGGGAAACAAAATATGGATTTTTTATATAAATACGTTTCAAAATCCTTTTAAAATGATAGATCTAATTGATTATAATGAGATTGCATGAACTGATATCATAATGCTCAGATCAATTAGAAGTTACTCAACTCATGTGGATCTTAAAACCACTTTACAAAATGCTATTCCTGCCAAAAGAGAATTGTATCAATATGTCAAGAAGAATTTAGCCAATAAGGAGATTGGTCAATTAACCGCTGGTGGTACGATTGGTGGAATGAGAGGTTATAAGTCATTACTTTGGGAAGCTTCAGTAGTGGATCCTAATGAAGGAATAAGATTTCATGGTTATACTATTCAAGAATGTCAAAAATTCCTACCAAAAGCTAAAGATGAAATTAATGATCCTAAAAGTGAATTTTTACCAGAAAGTATGTTTTGGTTTTTACTTACTGGTAATAAACCTTCTCAAGATCAAATTAATGAATTTTCAAATGAATTAGCCTTGAAAGCCGGATTACCTGATTATTTAAATAAGATTCTAGATTCATTACCAAGTTCTTTACATCCAATGACTCAATTATCTATTGCTATAAGTGCATTAAATAATGATTCAAAATTTGCTAAAGCATATGCTAGTGGTATTCCTAAAAATGATTATTGGGAATATACATTTGAAGATTCTATAAATCTAATTGCAAAATTACCAGCTATTGTGGGGAAAATTTATTCAAATACTTATCATAATGGTGAAAAATTGGGTGAATTAAATTTAAATAAAGATTGGAGTTATAATCTTTCTTCATTATTAGGTCTTACATCAAATGATTCACTGAATTTAAATAAATTAAATCAGGATCAATCTAAAGATGTTGTTAATTTAGTTCGTTTATATTGTGCATTACATGGTGATCATGAAGGTGGTAATGTTAGTGCTCATACAACACATTTGGTTGGATCTGCATTAAGTGACCCATTTTTAAGCTATAGTGCCGGAGTACAAGGTTTAGCAGGTCCATTACATGGATTAGCTGCTCAAGAAGTTGTTAGATTTATTGTGGAAATGAATTCAAATTTACAAAATGATATTTCAAATTCAACCAAAATTGAAGAATATCTTTGGGGGCTTTTAAATTCTAAAAGAGTTATTCCAGGTTATGGACATGGTGTATTAAGAAAACCAGATCCAAGATTTGAAGCAATGTTACAATTTGGTTTGAAAAGATCAAATGAATTTGCCAATGATGAATTATTTCATCTTGTTAAAAATTTAAGTGAAATTGCACCTGGAGTATTGAAAAAACATGGTAAAACTAAAAATCCATATCCAAATGTTGATTCAAGTTCAGGTGTATTATTTTATCATTATGGTATAAAAGAACTTTTATTCTTTACTGTTATATTTGGTGCTTCAAGATCCATTGGTCCATTATCTCAATTAATTTGGGATCGTGTATTAGGTTTACCAATTGAAAGACCAAAGAGTGTTGATCTTAAAACATTGGCACAATGAATTCTATAGCTAACTATTTATTTATTTATTTATTTATGAAATACATGATATTACTATAAATTTGTATTGTGATTACTCAGCACACGCACAGTGATGACATAAGCGACTCCACAAATTAAAATTTTGAGTTGTTTTCTTTATTTAACTTTTCGATCAAAATATTTTACCGACTTTTAAATTTAAAGGGATAAATTTTAATAAGGGTCATTTTACTTTAAAATGGGTTAAATATTTAATAAATCTCGGAGGCTAATCGGTAATTGAGTTTCAATTGATTGATTACTGGGTGTCCACTGTCTATATATAAAGTATCAAGGAGTTCTTCATTATATTGTAATTGTTGATTCTTTGTTTACCCCAGAATAGTAACAATATGCAAAAATTTAAAAGATCTTTTGTTACAAGTGCTTCAAGAATGTCAAATATCATCACTGAAAATACAAGACCAGAATCTGATAAAGTCTTGAAAGATATATCTTCTTATATTCATAATTATCAAATTGATTCTCATTTAGCTTATGATACTGCTAAATTATGCTTTTTAGATACTTTAGGTTGTGGTTTAGCTGCTTTAAAATATCAACAACCAAAAAATCTTATTGGTCCTATAATTCCAGGAACTAAAGTTCCAAATGGTACAAAAATTATTGGTACTTCTCATGAATTAGATCCAGTTCGTGGTGCTTGGAGTATTGGTACCTTGATTAGATGGTTAGATTATAATGATTGTTGGTTAGCTGCTGAATGGGGGCATCCATCTGATAATTTAGGTGGTATCTTGGCCGTTGCTGATTATTTAACAAGAGCTCATAAGGCTGGTATTACAGGTGGTAAAAAATTCACAGTTAAAGATGTTTTAGAAGGTATGATTAAAGCTCATGAAATCCAAGGGATTTTAGCTTTAGAAAATTCATTTAATAAAGTTGGTTTAGATCATGTATTATTAGTTAAAGTTGCTACAACTGCAGTGGTTTCTAAAATATTGGGATTAAATTATGATCAAACTATTGATGCTATTTCTCAAGCTTTTGTTGATGGTCAAGCTTTAAGAACTTATAGACATGCTCCAAATACAATGTCAAGAAAATCTTGGGCTGCTGGTGATGCTGTTTCAAGAGCTGTTAATTTGGTTTATCATGTTAAAAATGGTGAAGGTGGAATGCCATCAATTTTAACTGCTAAAACTTGGGGGTTTTATGATGTTTTATTTAAAAATCAAGAATTTAAATTTCAAAGACCTTATGGTTCATATGTTATGGAAAATGTTTTATTTAAAATTTCATTTCCTGCTGAATTTCATGCACAAACTGCAGTTGAAGCAGCTTTAACTTTACATGAAAATTTAAATAAATTAGGTAAAAATTATAAAGATATTAAATCTATTAAAATTAGAACTCAAGAAGCTGCAATGAGAATTATTGATAAAAAAGGTCCATTATATAATTATGCTGATAGAGATCATTGTATTCAATATATGGTTGCAATCCCATTAATTCATGGTCGTTTAACTGCAGATGATTATAGTGATTCTATTGCTTCAAATCCAGAAATTGATGCATTAAGAGATAAAATGTATTGTGTTGAAGATGAACAATTCTCTTCAGATTATCATTCACCTGATAAGAGATATATTGGTAATGCATTAACAATTGAATTAAATGATGGTACTAAATTAGATGAAGTTGTTGTGGAATTTCCAATTGGTCATAGAAAAAGAAGAGATGAAGGTAAACCTGTATTATTGAATAAATTTGAAAGACATGTTTCTGAACATTTTAATAGTCCTGAAAGAGTTGATAAAATTTTAAAGGCAAGTTATTCACCAGATTTAGAAAATACTGATATCGATGAATATATTGATTTATACGTTGATTAAGGAAACTATGATCCAAATTTATACTTATATTTATATGCTATTTATATCATGATGAATGAAAACAAAATATTATTTATGCCTTAGCTGATTTAAAGTTTAATCAAAATTTGTAGTGTAATTGTGTGACGTGTAAATGTTACGAGTTGATAGATAGTTTAAATTTGTTCTCTATATTAAGATCTATATACTTCAATTTATGCATCGTTTTCAAAGTTTTTAAAAGTTTCTTTGTGAACCATCATGATTGTAAAATTTCCCTGTATCTTCAATTGTAATTTTATCAACAACTTTTCCCAATATTCCAGAAACACATTCTTCAGTTGAAATCAAACCAGATCTAATCTGTTCAATACGTTCTTTAGGAATTCCTTGAATTGTATCTAATCTTCCATTTGACATGTCTGTATTTACGGAACCAGGATGTATGGAAACAATGATGAATCCTTCGTCTTTTAGTTCAACACTTAGAGATCTATTATAATGATTCAAACCAGCTTTAGATAATCCATATGCACCTGTTGGAATGATTGGTGGGTCAGTTAATGAAGCTGCAATACTTGATAAGAATACAATTTTCTTTGTAGATCTTTTTCGTAAGTATTTATATAGCACTTTGGTTATTTGTATTGGTGCAACGGTATTAATATTGAAATGATCAAACCATGATTCTCTATCCGTATCTAATAAAGTTGTTGTAACATTTGCATAACCAGCATTTGATATGAAAATGTCAATTCCTTCTTGTGCAATATCTTTGATTTGATCTTCAATTGAATCAATTGATTCTTGTGTGCTGACATCCAATTTTATGATGTGTATATTTGGATTTTTATGTTTCAATTCTTCAAGATCTTTAGCTTTAGATGGTTCACGAACTGTGGCTATCACTTTGTTTGAACTATCAGCTGAAGCTAATTGTCTGACAAACTCTAGACCGATCCCACGATTAGCGCCAGTTATGAAATAAACAAGACCCATTATATTCTGTGTTTACTTTACAAAGCTTCAAGTACTAGATATAACTTTGGAATAACATTCATCAACCCATAATTTTGGAATCTTCGTTAATGATTCATTCCAATCTATTGTTCTGAGTTATTTTCACGTATATTTTTTGACAGTGTGACCCGCCCGAAGATTTTTGGGCCCTTTCTAACGACACAGTAAATTCTGACAGAGACAATTCGCGGATTTCTCTTTCGCGAATTCGCGGGCGCTCTTTGGGATTTTTGTTGATGTTATTTCAAAGTGGCAATTTGGATCTTTTGACGCTTTTATTAATAACGAGATCAATAACAATTGAAGTCAACTGGACTTTTAAAGACCTTCATAAGATCATATACTGAATAACCAAACTCACAATGTCCACTCTTGAGGAACTCGCTGACCAACAAAACCCAGAAGATGAAGAAATAGATCAAGAAATCTTAAATTCTACAACAGATGATATAAACAGTCGTACTAGACTTCTAGATAATGATATCAAAATTATGAGATCTGAATTACAAAGATTATCACACGATAAACAAGTGATGCTTGATAAAGTTAAAGATAACAAGGAAAAGATTGATAATAATAGACAATTGCCATACCTTGTGGGTAACATTGTGGAATTATTAGATGTTGAAGCAGAAGAAGAAGCTCAAAAACAAGGTGCAAATATTGATTTAGATTCAACAAGAGCTGGTAAATCAGCGGTTGTTAAAACATCTACAAGACAAACAATTTTCTTACCATTAGTTGGTCTTGTTGACCCAGAAACTTTAAAACCAAATGATTTAGTCGGTGTTAATAAAGATTCATATTTAGTTTTAGATACATTACCAGCAGAATATGATTCAAGAGTGAAAACTATGGAAGTTGATGAAAAACCAAAAGAAACTTACTCAGATATTGGTGGGTTAGATAAACAAATTGAAGAATTAGTGGAAGCTATTGTGTTACCAATGAAACAAGCTGAAAAATTCAAAAAATTAGGTATAAAAGCTCCAAAAGGTGCCTTAATGTATGGTCCTCCAGGTACAGGTAAAACTCTTTTAGCAAGAGCTTGTGCTGCTCAATCAGATGCAACTTTCTTAAAATTAGCTGCTCCTCAATTAGTTCAAATGTTTATTGGTGATGGTGCCAAATTGATTCGTGATGCATTTGCCTTAGCAAAGGAAAAAGCTCCAACTATTATATTTATTGATGAATTAGATGCTATTGGTACAAAGAGATTTGATTCTGAAAAATCAGGTGATAGAGAGGTTCAAAGAACCATGTTGGAATTATTAAATCAATTGGATGGTTTTGGTTCAGATGATCGTGTTAAAGTTTTAGCTGCTACAAATAGAGTTGATGTTTTAGATCCTGCCTTATTAAGATCTGGTAGATTAGATAGAAAAATTGAATTCCCATTACCATCAGAAGAAGCAAGAGCTTCAATTTTACAAATTCATGCAAGAAAAATGACTGTTGATGGTGCTATTAACTGGCAAGAATTATCAAGATCAACTGATGAATTTAATGGTGCTCAATTAAAAGCCGTTGTTGTCGAAGCTGGTATGATTGCTTTAAGAAATGGTCAATCAAGTGTAAAACATGAAGATTTCATCGAAGCCATTGGTGAAGTTCAAGCAAGAAAAACCAAATCAGTTTCATTCTACGCATAGATTGTGTATATTAATTAACGTCAAATTAAAAAATCATTAAATTATATCATTCGTAATAATAAATTTTACCAGAAGAACCTGTAAATATAACTTTACTAACCTCTTTTGTGTTCCATAATACTTGGGTTATAGCCTTATCATCAATTTTTAATTTTTTAATTAATTTTGTAGTTTTCCAATCCCAAAATACTGCATTACCATTTGAATCACCACTAACAATATCTTTACCATCTGGTGAAAAATCAATACCAATACCATAACCTGCACAATTATGTCCTGTGAATAATTTCTTTTTATTTGTTTTATATCTATCTTTTGTACTAAATACCATGATTGTATTATCCATAGACTGTGCAGCAAAATATTTCCCTTGAGGATGAATCTTGGTAACTGGCATTGAATGTAATGTTGGATCACTAATTAATTTAATTGGAATATTGATTTGTAAATCCCAAACACGTACGGTTTTATCTTCAGATGTTGATATAAATCTTTTGTTTTCTAAAAATGTAATACTATTAATTGAACCTAAATGATGATCATAACTTTGAATTATTTTTTTTTCTTTTATACTATAATGATCAATTTTACTATTCATTAACCCAACAATAAACTCATCATCATTGAAAGGGTTAAATTTAATTGTATTACCAACAGATTTGGTTCTAAATTTTTCTAAACATTTACCAGTTTCTGTATCCCATACTTTTATAAAATGATCATAACTTGTACTTATAACCCTTGTACCGTCATTATTGAATGCTATATCTTTAATTGGTTTATTATGACCGAAAAATCCTCGTAAAAGTTCACGTTTATGATAAACTGACCATAAATAAATCTTTGAATCATTACCACAAGAGAGTAATAAATGATTTGATTTGGGGAAAAGTACAATTTTGTTTGTACCATTTGTATGACCTTTCCAAACATGAATTTGTCTTTTCGGTATGAAACATTCTTCTGGAACATCATCATTTGTTAGATTAACACCAACATCTTTGGGTATATGCATATATGTTCTTCCTTGGTAATCCTTCTCAGATGTACCATAAAATTCCGTTGAATCTTGTGATCCAGTTTCTTCCTCTTCTTCACTGTCTGTTTTGATTTGTTCTTGTTCTTCTTTCTCTTTTTCTGATTCACTTCCAGCTTCTTCAGGATGTACTTCATCTTCACTACTAGATGAATCATGATATTTTGCCCAAGGACCAGCATACGCACCATCACCATCAATTTTATCCGATTTCCCTCTTTTGAATCGCTTAGACTTTATTCTTTTCTTATCTTCTTTGGAAGGTTTTAGATCTGTGATGTCTCGTTTATTTAATCTATGTGCCATAGATTGATCACCAATAACAGTATTGTTACCATATAAACTCTTTGCATACCCGAGATTATCAAAATTTCTTCTTTGTATTTCAAAGGTTGTTTCATCAAAATTTTCACGTTCAATATGACCAGTGATTGTTTTTTGTAATTGACCATTATTATTATCGTCTATAGTACTTATTGTTAATTCTTTCTTTGGGGCATCTTTAACCTGTGGTGCAGCAACGACTTTCACAGATTGGAAACTAGGTTGAGCAGGAGAATCTGATTCATCTTCAGAAGAAGAGTAGCCTGTAACTAGCGACATTGTGGTAGTTGATGTTCTATATAGAATTGGTAGAAAATGTCTGTTTATACACCAAAAATTTCCAAAAATCCATCAAGAGTAGTGGGAAAACCAAAAAAATGGTGATAAATTTTAAGCTGTTGATTTTGATAATTTTAATACTCGATGAGATGACCTTTTGATTGGAAAAAGAGCAAACCCAAAAACCCCAAAGATCCCAGAAAATCATGTCTAAGAGAAGAATCCAAGAAGAAGAAGAAGAAGAATCAGATATTGATATCAGCAGTACCGATTCAGTAAGTGTTCCTCCTAGAAAATGACTAGTTCAATATGGTTTAGAGATTAACAATTAATACCCATAGGAAAACTCTGAAGGAGAAGAAGAAGAAGAAGAAGAAATTGTTAACGTTGATTTTGATTTCTTTGACATCAACAAAGATATTGATTTCCATGCTATAAAGAACTTAACTCGTCAACTCCTGGGTGAAGATTCCAAAAAGTTACAAATTTCTCCATTAGCTGATTTGATTTTAGAAGCACCAACAATTACAATTAAAACTGATGGTAAAGATTCAGATCCATATGCATTTTTATCAGCTTTAAACTTGAAGGAATTGAAAAGTAATGATTATATCAAATATATTCATAAGGCTGATGCTCAATTATCTTCAAATTTAAATAAAATTTCACATAAAAATAATGCCTTATTACTTGGTGAAAGAATGATTAATATGCCAATTCAAGTGATACCTGCAATTTATAAATTAACACTAGAGGAAGCTGAAAAGGCTAATGGAGAAGCATATGATAATTATTTATTACCTTCAAGAAAATATGAAATCAATGAAGAAACTGAAGATAATTCTAAAAAAAGAATTAAAACTGTTGAAGTTGATTTCTTCCATTTTGAAGATCAATTTTTTGAAGAAAATGCTTCTTTTAAAACTCAATTACAATCCAGAGGTGGTGTTTTACAAACTTTTATGGTTTTAACTCACGACAACTTAATTAAATCTATAAGTCAATTAGAAGATACAATTTCAGAAATTTTCGGTTAATTTTTAAACTAAAGTGTAATTTATCAGTTGGTATTAAGTTTACGTCAAAATAAATGATGTATAATTTTTTTTAATTTATTGTTTGTAGATTGTTCATATGGACCATGTATCAATACCAATAATTGAACCATGCTGATTATTACCACAACTAAATAATTGCCATCTATAACCAATATGATCAAGCCATATAGTGATTGGTTTGGTGGTTTTTTTATGACCAGGAATATCACCAGATGAAGGAACAACAATATAAGCGGTTTTGGAATTTAATTTATATTTTGATTTAACTTCTGATAAAGAACTAGTTAATTGATCAACTGCATCATTGAATTCTAAACCATGCATTTCAAACCAAACTTCATCATCAATAGTTTCTGAATAACTATATAAATCATCATCAGCAGATTTTAATGCATCTAATGCCTTTTCTTCAAATTTATTGGCTTTTTCACTTAATTTTTTAGCTTTACCACCATCATTCGAAACATAAGAATCAGTTGACATTTTAGCATGTTTTTTCCTTTGATTTTCATTTCTTGTAGCAGAAATTCTATTTGAAACATAAGATTTTAAATATTTATTTTCAGTTTGATCTTCCCATGGAATTATTGTTGGTTTTTTAATTGGTTTAACAATTTTAATAGCTTTTGATGGGATAAACGGTGGGGCTGAAGTTGATGGTATAAATGATGGAACAGATGAAATATTTGATGCTGTAAATGAAGATGATGGTGATTGTTTTATAATTGATGGTTGTGAAGATGGAGGTGTTAATGTTGATAAAGATGCCAAAGATTCAGGTGGTGATAACGGAGTTGGTAAATCTAAATCATGTTTGAAAAGACATTTATCACCAGCTAAACAATTACCTTTTAACCAAAAACTACAAGCTCTTTGATCAATATCATGACTGAATTTACAATCTGATCTTAAACATTGACCATTTTTAATTAAAAATGAACATAATGCCTTGTTTTTCTTATCAACTGAAAAAAATGGTTGATTATTTGTTGTGGAAGTTGAATTGGTTGAAGGTACTGAATTTGATAATAATGGTGTTGTTGATGTTGATTGAGAATCTTTTGAAGAAGTAGTTGAAGCTTCAGATGTTTTAAGTTGATTCATTAAATGTTGAGCGGCTTCAATAACATCATAACCATTGATTCTTAAAGCTTGTTCAATTCTTTGTCTTGATAAACTGCCATTAAATAAATCATTTAGTTGATCTATTGGAGATGAAGTTTGTTGAGGTGCAGGAGTTTTTTCACCATAAAGTTCTTTCCTTAGTTCTTGAGTTTTAATCAACAAATCTTGATATTCTGATTCAGCTTTATTTTTTAAATCTCTACTTTTTTCCCAATTTTTCCTTTTCTCTTCATTTAAAGCTTCTAATTCACGAACTTGTTTCTCTAATTCTAATCTTCTTTCAAAACTCGGTATATCAATCTTAACAGCTCTTTCCTCCACTTTAACTATTTTGACCTGTGGCTCAACTTTCCTTGAGGGATCCTTATGTTTCCAAAGGATATCCAAAATGATTCTTTCAGCTTCTTTGGAGGAACATTTGTATTTCTTGGTAACCAAATCATCTAAATAATCAATCTTGTCTTCTTCAAATAACGAGTCATTGTTCAAGATTTTATTGCATTCTTCTTGGAAATTCGTCATTTTAGAGGAGCCTGGAAATTTCCCCTGTAGCAAATATCTTAATATTTCTCTTGAAACTTGAAAATGATTATACTGATAACCTTGAACTATCGATCCAAAACCCCAAAACAAACGGTTCTCAAATTAAAATGACATTTCTGTCTCAATGATTGGATTTCGCTAAGTACTAAATATTTCAATGCTGCGCGAACCAGGATGAGAAGGTTTCGCGAATGTGTTTTTTTTATTTGTTTTTCCGATTTTCATTTAGAAAAAAAACCATCGACACCGCAAAAACAACACACAAAACAAACATCCAAACAACCATCAAACAACCGTTATTTCATCATTAAAGCTCTGGTTTTGAACAGTTTCCATTGTGAACCATCTTCAAGAAACAACAGCTACAAAAAACCAATTCCGGGCGTGTGTTTTTGGTGCTGTTTCGCCGCTTGTCACGAAATCCATAACTTTTGTTTTCTTTAATAATAGGTCGGAAATCAGATTAGTATAATCAAAAGAATATTCATCAATTCAATTAGAATTAATTGACATTTCCATCTAATAATTGAACAATTGGCTGTGAAATATAACACTCTGATACGCTCTATACTTATCATACAATTATACACATCATGTCCACAGGTGCACCGAACTTGGAGAGACTTCGTTCAGAAGCTATTGAAAGACGAAGAATAGAAGGTGCAGAATTGATCAATAGTCGAAAGAGAAAGATCTCAGAGTTATATACAGTGTCAAACTTATCACGTATAAGAGATATAAATCAAGATGATCAAATGAAACCAATCAAAGACAGTTTACTTGGGTTTTTGGAAAGAAATGATTTACAAAAAGGTCATGAGTTTGATTTAAAGACACTTCAACAACCACTTATAGATAATGGTCCACTTCCAAAACAACAAAGGCAAGATATTCCAACTAATAACCAGTCTTCAATTCCTGTACATCCATCTTCACAACCACAATCTCAACCAACTTCCCAATCACCAATTAATCTCAAACCAGTTGTGGCTAATAATCAACAACAGGTTCCTAAACATATTGATACAACACCACAGACACCATCATCTCAACAAACACAAATACCCAATAAAAGTATACCTGATAATCAAGTGAAGCAGAGTCAGGCCCTTCAAGGCACATCGATAAGTGGTATTCCTCAAGTTCAAGCTCAAACTTCACAAAGTTCATCATCTCAATCACAACCCAAACAAGTTCAACCTCAATCAGTACCTACATCAGTACCTACATCAGCACCTCAATCGCAACCAGCAAATGTCAGCTCATCTACTTCAGTACCGGATACTTTACAAAAGCAGAAACTTTCTACCCCACAATCTCAATCACAAGTGAAAGATATAGAACAAACACAATCCAATCAACAATTACAAAATCAACAAGAGCATGATAAAAAAGATCAAATACAAACAGAGGTACAAAATAAGAGCATTCAACCTTCAGTTCAACCTAGCCAATCCTCATCAAATCAATCACAAACTCAAAATCAAACTGCATCAACTGCATCAACTGTGTCAAAAGACTCTAAACAAACTCAAGGTACATCGAATAATCGTACCAATGTTATAAGGAAGAGAAATCTTGAAGATAAGGTATCACTTTATGATCCCAAAAATAAAGAAGCTATTGATACACATGTTATTTTTTTGAAAGAACAATTGCCTGCCAAAATTGCTGAAGCTACATCATTAGCAGAATTATATTATTTGGCACAAACCCTGCCTTTAGTTAAATTGATGCCATCTACTCATAAAGCTGTTACTTCAACCATGTATGAAACAGCTTTAACTGAAGGGAAAATTAATGTTGTTCATTCAAGAATTGAAGAATTAAAAAGACAAGGGAAATGGAGTTTAAAACAACCAACAAGATTTGTTGATCCTATTAAAAATAAGCAAAAGACACATTGGGATCATTTATTATCAGAAATGAATTGGATGGCTATAGATTTTAGAGAAGAAAGAAAATTAAGAATAGCTACATGTGCTTTTATTGCCCAATCAGTTTCTGATTATTGGACTTATGGGAAAGTTTGTTGTATCAATAGAAAACCAATTGTCCATTTAGATAATGTTATTGATGATTCAAATGATGATGATATTCCTGACGCGTCTGCTAATGAAATATCAGAAGATCAAGAAATAGATTCAATTGATATTTCAAAATTATTAAAAAGACCTAATCCAAATGAAGATATTAAACCTGTTAAATTACCAGAATTAACTTTGAAAGATTTCAAAAAAATCAAACAAGAAGATTCACCTTCTCCTTTTAAATTAAATTTAACTACAGATGAATTAAATGATCAAAATAGAACTTTATTAGATGAAATGCCAGTATTTCAATCATTTGATAAATATGATGACAAATACGATGAATTGCCATTGATTCCTGTTTCTAAATCACTGATTCCAATTGAGGATGATTCTTGGTATAATGTTTTATTTAAACAAATTACTGATGATTCAAATTATACACCACCACAACAAAAAGGTTTATTTGGATTTTCATCACAAAAGAGAATTAATACATCAATTAAACCTCCATCTCCACCAAGTCTGAAATATTTGGATTTAAGAACTCCAACTATTTGGTTACCTGAAGATGATCAAAATTTGATTGAACATGTTAATAAGTTTTCTTTCAATTGGGGTGTTGTTTCAGCCCATCTTTCCAAAAAACCAACGAGAAGCTATGTATCCAATATTGAAAGAAGAACACCATGGCAATGTTTTGAAAGATATATTCAATTGAACGATACATTCCAAATCAATGATATGAGAGGTCAAAATTTCATGAGTGCTACTAAATGGTTAGAACATGCTCATAACATTCAAGCTACTACTAAAAGAAGAATTTCACCATTAGGTGTTGGTGTTGATTCTATTCAAAGAGGTCATAAAAGATTACGTTGGGCAAGTATGTTTGAAGCTATTAGAAAGTGTATGAGGAAAAGAGAAAGTGTTACTAGACCAAATAACAATCAAGTTCGTAAAGGTGCAGATGATAAGAAGTTAACTGCACCAACTCCAGCTGAATTATCCAAATTGAAATTTGAAAGAGATAAAGCTATTCAAGAGGCATATATGCAAAATTCTGGAAATGGTTTCAGAACTAGACTTCCAGCCCAAGGTCCAAATGTTGCTGCTGCTGCTGCTGCCGCTGCTGCTAGTGCAAGACCAGATAATCATCAAGCTACTTCAATGCCTGCTGGAAATTCTAATGGGTTACCAGTTCCACGTCCAGCGTCTCAGTCAAGTGTTCAATCTCAAAATGGTCAACAAATTCCTCAAAGATATAATGATGCAATCAATAGACCAAGTTCTACACCTTCTGTACCTCAACAAGGGCAAGTCACTCAACCTCAACAACAACAAGTTCCACAACAAGCTCAGAGAAGCGGAATTCCTGTCGCTAATTCAAACCCAGGTCTGAATAACACAGCTGCAGTTGCTGCTGCTCAAAGAATCATTCAAGGACAAAGTAATGGTCAAAAGATAATTGGTCCAAATGGTACACCATATACACCAGAACAACTGCAACAGCTGATGCAACTGAGACAAAGAAAGCTCAAGCAGCAACAACAGGCTCAACAACAAGCTCAACAAGCGCAAACTGTTCAAGGTCAAACTCAACAAGCCCCAATCAATCAAACACTTCCACAATCACAACCTCGTATGAACTCCAATGGTATATCACAAGTTTCCCCATCACCAAATTTAGGTAATACTCAACTTTCAACAGGTACTAGCGTCAATTCACCAGCTATGAATAATGCTTCAAGATCTAATAGTAATCCACAAGGTTCCAATGTTTCAAGTCCATTGATTGGCCAATCACAACCTCAACAAGCTACAAACACCAATAGTAACAATAATGGGAATGTTAGACCTTCTTTTGTACCAGCTCATGTCTCTGCAATTATAAATCAAATCCAATCACAAAATCCAAATATGTCAAAGCAAGAAGTTACAAAAGTTGCTGCACAATATTTAGCCAATCTTCAAGCTAAACAATATCGTGCAAATGCTATGAATGGTAATAATGGTAATAATTTAGGGTCATCTCCAGTGCCAAATAATTCTGCACCAGTTAACCAATCACGTCCTGCTTCTAATCAAGCTTCACCAAGTGGATTTTCACAAGCTAAAGTCAACGCATCTGTTCCAACTCCTCAACAAATTCTGCAACAACAAGGTGTCTCATCATCACCGCCATTACAATCTCCAAGAATTCAACAACAAGCTCAACCTCAGCAACAAGCTGTAAGACAAACATCTAATCCAAATTCACCACAAATGCCATTACAACAAACCAATCAATCATCATCTTTAACACCACAACAGAAAGCACAATTGGATATGCTGAAAGTTTTACATGCTGAACAACAACAAAAGAGACAACAACAACAGCAGCAGCAGCAGGCCCAACTGAGAAATGGCCAACAAGGACCACAAGTTCATCAACAACAAGTTAATAATAAGACTGGTTCACAAGTACAAAACCCTCAACAATCACCAAATAATCAACAAAAATAAGTTACGAATATATGAATATGTATCTATTTGAACTCTATTTGAATTCTATTTGATTGGTTTATGTATAATTAATAATATAATGATATGATACGACATTATAACATTTGGACAATTTTAAAGTATATCAGCTGGTATATGTAGTCTTTTTATGTAGAGCTACTAATCATGAGTTTGTATTATAAAATCACACGCTACTCGATCAATATAAACCATGTACTGTTAATTTCTTTAAAAGAAGAAAAAATTGACGATCTTGATACATGTTATACAAAAAAAGACATATAATATACATGGATTGACAAATTAAAAAATGATTCAAAGTAAAAGATATAAAAGATGAAAAGAAAGGGGAAAAAACAACAACAACATAATATAAAGACTAATGACTATAAATGAAATGACCAAATTATAAATTATACGTTAAAAGTATAAGTATTAGTTTCTTCAACATCAGAACCATTAACAATATAATTAACTTTCCATTTGATTTTTGGTGGGACATTGGCATTTGTTGAATCAACTTTGAAAGATTGAGTTACAGCATCTTTAGCAAATGAACCAAGGAAACTACCACTTTGAGGTTCAAGTCTTAATGATAAAGATTTTGGTACAGCAATTAAAAATTGTAAATTTGATATAGCAAAAGTACCAATATTTGAGAAAATTGCCTTTGCAGATACAGTATTTTGTGAATCTCTTGATAATTCTAATTCAAATTTTAAGTGTTGAGATTCATTAACTAAAGAACGTGGATTAGATTGTTGTTGTTGTTGACCACCAAAAGACCCTATTAGTGAAGTATCTAAAGATGCAAATGCATTTTGATTTGATGATGAAACAGTTGGATTAGCTGGAGTTGTGGTTGATGTAGTTGTAGTATTATTATTTGATAATTGATTGAAAATATCATAATTTGGTGAAGTTGCTCTTGAAGGTTGATTTGAAGAGAAATCTAATGTAATATCACCACCTGAACCAAAATTGTTTGATGATGATGATTGTTGATTTGAAGATCCACCAAATGATAAATCACTTAAATCACCTAATAAATCATCAACTTTACCATTGTTATTATTATTATTATTTTCACCAGTTGGTTCAGGAGAAACATCATCATCAAAATCAATTAAATTTAATGATTGTTGAACACCAGAACCGGCATTTGCAACTTGAACTTTTGAAGCATTTGCTAAATCACCATTTTTCAAGAAATTATATTTTTCCACTAAGGAATTAACAGTATCATTAATTTTTAATAAATCTTGAACAGATTCTTCATCATCTTGTTCTTCTTCAATGATTTTTTGAATTTTTGGTTGAGCAACTTTTAAAGCACTATATAATTCAACCAAAGTTTCATCACTTGTATCTAAAGAACCAGATTTTTCTGAAGTTGCCAACATTTCATTGAAAATATCAGCTTTTCTTTTTAAACGATCTAAATCTTCAGCAACTTGAGCTTTACTATCAACTAAGTTATCATCTTTAAAACCAGCCATAATTTTCATTAATTTATTTGCTTCTTTTAAATCACTTGGTCTACCACGTCTAACTAATTCTTGTAATTTAGCAGCTTGAGCAATTGCTTCTTCTTTTTGAATTTCAGCAGCAGATTTTAAATTATCAGAAGGATTCAACACAGAAGCATCTTCAGCTTTAACTTCTGGGAAAACATAACCTTTATAAGATAATAATCTATGCATATCTCTAATAAAACCTAAATCTTCTTTATATTTTGAAGTTTTACATAAAGTTTGGTTCCATTCTTCAATTTGACCCAAGATTAATCTTTGAGGACGTGAATATCTAATTGGAGGTCTTTCAGGGAATCTTTTCACCAATTCATTCAAGAATTCTTTACGAGATATTTGTAAATGGAAAGGATAACCACAATTTTTAACTAAAACATCTAATAATGATAATGCAAAGATTGAAGTATGACTATCTCTGCTATTTATAAGACTAACAATGGTGACTGCAGCTTCTCTTGGACTAAAGAAATTGTCAGTTAGTAAGTTAATCAATTGATCATAGAAATTATATTAATACTCACGTCCCACCTTGCTTTTCATTAATATAATCAGCAACAGCCAAGTTCAATCCTAAATCAGGTTCAGCCAATGTGGATCTACAAGCTCTGTCTAGATATCACAAGAGTTAGTACAATTGAATTCTTTAAATTTTAGTATCCCCCAATGATCTGGTGTCAAAAAACACATCAAATGATCTAATCATTAATGAACCCTTTTATGACACCATTAGGAAAATCCCAAACCAAATTACCCAAAACTTACAGATTTTTCTAACAATGGACGTGGCACCACTAGGATATGCTCTTTCCCCGTACGACATGCTCTATAAATATTCAATCTCTTTCAAATCTCGAGGATTCTCAATCTTTTGCTTATAATTGCAAACTACTTTTTAGATTCCAATTCGATTCAATTTCCAATTCAACTTCCCACAATCAAAGCAGCGAAATCTCCTTTACGGGAAATTTGGGAAACCCGTAAAATAAATGACAGAAAAATGAACCAAAGGGAGGGTAAATCACTTACGAAAGTGGTACGGGCAGAAAGGTAATAGACATTCACAAAATTTAATTATTTGGTACTCATTGATTCAATTCAATCAAAGGTGCTCTGAAAATCAGCACAAGAGACCATGTCCAGAGATGATGGTTCAATCCAGAGATCACACGAGGCACTCAGTGGCGGGTCCACTGTCAACACAAGCTCAGACGATTTGACATCTTTACCAGCAGATCAAGAATTACTTATTGGAGAAGATCAACAAAAATCTAATTATAATGAAGAAGAAGATGATCCATTAGGTGTCAAGAGATTAGCATTAAGCTTTGATTATCTACTATACAAAATCACCGAGAAAGTTGATTCATTGGCTCAACAAACTGAATTAAGTGTATTGAGTAAAAAAAATCAAGTTGATGTTCAATTAATTGATGTAGAAAATTCAATGAATAATTTGAAAAATTTAATTAAAAATTGTGATGAATTAGATAATGAATTTTCCATGGTTGAACAAATTAATTATATTGTTAATGATTTCAAACATAGAATTGCAGATTTGGAAAAGAAAGTCACACAAAAGTGAATTTGAAAATTAGCTACATGAATACTTTTAAAATAAATATTACAAAGATCCATTAAAACATCTATATATACCCATAATTCAAATCATAACCTCATTAAGACAAAGCACACACCAAAAGCCATAAATTCACATCACACATCTCAATAATCATCAATTGCCAGTTTAAATTTTAAATCTTCAATTTTTTTATTCCTTATTGAACTATAATCAGTTTTCCTTTTAATTCTAACTGCTGCAACCACAAATTTAAAGATTATTTTTAAGGATGGTTTTTTATTACTTATTAATTCATAATCTGGATAAATACCAGCTTGTTGTAATTTTTTAACATCTTTTTTCAAATGTGAATTTGTTGCTTGAATTGATTTCAATATGAATGAATTTATGAACTTTAAATCATTTATAATGTAATTAGATTTATTTAATTTCATTCTATAAAGATCAGATTGGTCTTGAATCATTAAATATTCTTTATTATTATCGTTATGTGAAAAATTATTATTTGATTTTTCATTTATATTTAAAGTATTTTGTAAATGACGATATTTTTTAATAATTTTCTCCATTTTATTCTCTAAATTCAATTTATCTTGACGAATTTCTGAATATTTGAAAAGTAATTCATTCTTCATATCATTAAATTCAATATTAATATTTTCTAATTGTTTTTCTTTTTTAGAAAGTTCATATTGAAGTTTTTGTGAATCATTATTATTATCAAGAGAAACTTTATAATAAATTGAATCTAATTGTTTCTTTTGATTCATTAATTCATGACTTAATTTTCGAACTTTATTATCAAGTTTTTTATTATCTTCAATAATTATGAATTTATTAGATTCTAATTTATTAATTTCCTTTTCTAATAAATGTATAGTATCAATAGACTCACTTAATTTATTATTTAATATTTTAATTTTCAAGTTTTTATCATCAATCTTTTTAATTAAAATATCAAGCTCATCATGTGATTTTTTATCAATTGAAGATGAAGAAGAAGATGATGTAGAGTTCTTCAAATTTTCCAATAACTTCTTATAACTTTGAATTTCATTTTCATGACCGGTTTTCAAACCTTCAATTTCAATTTTTAAAGCTTTAATTTCATATTCTCTTTTATTCTTTAATTTTAACGCTTCTAATTTTTCATTATCAATTTGTTCAGTTGTTGAAGTTTGCATGAATTTTAATTCTCTATTAGCTTTATGTAATTCATCTTCTTTTTCATTTAAAAGATCATTTAATTTTGCCAATTCTTTCTTATGTTTGAAAGAAATTTGAGTTAATTGATTATTTTTTTCAGTTAATTCTAATTGAAGATCATTGCATTTTGAAGTTAAATTTTTAACTTCAGCTTTATCAAAGGAATTTGTATCAATTGACTTATTATTCAGTTTTTTAGAAAGAGTTTTATTTTCAACATTCAACTCTTTAATTTGATTTGAAAGATAATCAATTTCAGATTTCCAAATATCTTCCAGTTTTTCTGTATCGTTATGACGTGTTTCTTTAGTTGTTGATTGAGATTTTTTCAAATCAGTATATGCCTTATAAGTTCTTTCATTATTATTTCTTAATGCGATGATTTCTTTATCCGATTTAATCAGTTGTTTTTGTAATGAATCACGTTCGAATGATACACTTTGTAATTCTTTTTCAAGACCAATAATTTGATTTTTCAAATCTTCAACAAATTCATGAACTTGTTCATTAGATGAGTTATTAGAACGTAATTTTTCAATAAGTTGAGATTGTGAATCAATTGTTTGATTTAAATGTTTGATTTGGGAATTTGACTTGGAAAGTTGTTGATTTAATTTTTCTAAATCATCTTCTTTCGCATGAATTTTTTGCAATAAAACTCTATTATGATCTTCTAATTTTTGGAAATTTTCTAAATATTTATTATTTGATTCTTGAGATTTTGATTCCATTAATGCATAAAGCTTATCCTTTTCCTCCTGTATAGATTTATAATTTCCTCTCAATTCTTTAGCGTTATTAGCAACTTCATCATATTGATCTTGTAATTTGGCAAATTCTTCATCTTTTTTTCTAATAATAGCTTTCAGATCATCTAATTCTTCTTCAATTTCATCTTGTTGTTGATCACTTAAATTTTTATGAGTTTTCAATAAATTTTCCATCTCTTCAACTTTATCTTCATATTGATCTAGTTCTTCATTTCTCATATTTAGTTCACGTTCAGTTTCATATAACTTATCTTTAACAGTTTCCAATTGTTCTTCTAATCTATCAACAAATGATTGTGATATAGCATTATTATCTTGTTCACTTTTATGAACATTTTGTAATTCTTTAATGGTAGCATGAAGTTCTTCATTTTCATTTTCTAAATCATATAAATCTTCATTTGATTGTTTCAAGTTTTCATTTTCTTTTTGTAAATTCATAATTTGATTTTGATATTGAAGTATTTCATCAGAATTATTATTCCCATTGGATGGAATTTGTTGTTGTTGTTGATTTTGTTGTTCTAATTCTTTTCTAGCATCAGAAAGTTCTTGATTTAAAAAGCTTAGTTCACCTCTCATTGCAATCATTTTTTCTTGTAATTCAGAATTTTGTTTATAAATTTCTTGTTGATCATTATTTGTACAAGCATTTACAAATCTTTTAAGACTTGAGATTTCAACTCTTAAATTATAATTTTCATCTTGTAATTTTGAGACGTTTGCTTGTTGATATTTAACAGGATTTGAACCATCGTTTAATAAATTATGGTTATCAAACTTATTAGGTATAGGTGATGAAGTTTTCCCCTTATTATTATTATTACCATTTTTATCTGAATAATTTATAGTATCAAATGATTCAGGTTCTATGAATGATGAGCCACCTCGTATAGAGTTTTCTAAAGGGGATTGATCAAATGGATTTCCTCTTAATGTATCTTGATGGAATTTATTACCATGTTTTTTAATAGTTTGAGATTTTGGATCTATATTTTCATTATTTTTACTATAACCAATTGGTGTAAATTCAAATGATTTGATCTTTTTGGCTCTATCATTAGGTGTACCAATCAATGGTTTATTAGACCTGAACATAATACCCAATACAACCCAAATAAAAACCAAATAAAACTAATATTTAAAATACAATCCAAATTGAAATGCGCGTAATGAAAGCAAATAATGAATGAATATGTGTGAATTTTTAGACCTTCTTCACAGTAGCAATGAGCAGAACAACAAAAAACCAGAACCTAACGGGTGACGAATGAATGGACAAGAAGAACAAGTGATCTCTTTGAAATGGTTGATATCGTTGGTTTCGTAAAATACTTTCTTTATTTACAATTTCTTTGTTTACGTTTTGTGATTTTAAAAACAATTAAGAAATTCGCGGATATCTGGTGCGGTCGGAAGTTTCTTATTTGGCCGGTATTTACCTATTTAGGAGTAACTAATGTTGTTATGGTAACTTTAAAAATCTAATATAATACAAATTTATTTAATTTAATCTATTTTATCTATTTGAATGGTTATGTTCATGTCTATTCATTCAAAAAATCATATTCTTCAATGTTTTGTTTAAATTTATCCAATGCTTTCAAAGCAGCACCTGATTTAATAGATTTTATAGCTAATTCTTTACCATGTTTCCAATCTTTAGCTTCACCACTAATCACAGCTAAAGCAGCAGTATTTAATGTAATATAATCAAATACTGGATGACCTTCATCAAATTTATTATTCAAGATTTCAATTAATAAATCAGCATTTTCCTTTGGAGTACCAGATTTAACTGATTCAATTGAATGTTCATGAATATTAAAATCACTTGGTTGTAAAAATTCAATTGAAATTTTTTCTAAATCAGGATCAACAATCCAAACTTTAGTTTGACCAATTGGACTTATTTCATCTAATCCAATACAACCCCAAACAATCATTGATTTTGCTTTTCTACAATTTAATTTATCTAATTTCAATACAGCTTCAGCGAAAACTTGACCTAAACTTTCAGAATAAACACCAATAATACGAGCTTTTAATGGAGCAGGATTTAATAAAGGACCCAGTATATTGAAAATTGTTGGTATACCAATTGCAGTTCTTATTTTAGCAACTTTTTTCATTGCACTATGGAAATTTGGAGCGAAAAGGAAAACAAATTTTGATTTTTTCAATATTGATGAAGCAGTTTTATTTGTAACTTTTGATAAATCAACACCTAAAGAACCTAATAAATCACCAGACCCCGAAGTAGAAGTTGAAGCTTTACCACCATGTTTACAAACATCAATTCCTATACCAGCAGCAACAATTGCAGAACTTGTACTAACATTAAAAGTATTTTGTCCATCACCACCAGTACCAACTATATCTACATAACCTTGAGGATCCACATCTAAAGGATTTATAATATCTGAGTATTCCAATACTCTTGACGCAGCAGCAGCAATAAATTCTGGTTTATGATCTAGACCTTTAATTCTTAAAGCTGTGAGGAAACTTGCGATTTGAACATCTGAAGGTATACCTTGTACTATAAGTTTAATGACTAATGATAGATCATCTGGTTTTAAATTTGGAGGGTCTAATAAAAGCGATTTGATGAACGGAGTGAGCACTGAGTCTGGATTGAGTGACATGTTACCAATCTAAACCTTGATCTATATATCTCTATCTGATCCCTTGATATGATCTGATGTCCATTGTCTAGTCTTTTGATCTTCTTTTGATGGTGTTTTGAAGTTTCATTTTCGTTTCTAAAGTGGTGTTCGGATTGCGCGAATTCTTGTGATTCTCGATTTCTTTGATTTTCAAATTCTGTTTTGATACGAAATTTACAAAATTCTGATTTGAATGTTTACTTTGAAAACCTCCTTTTACAAAACTCCAAAGAGACTCAGGGGAATTGGCTTTTGAAAAGTTGGTTCTATAGAGAGACAGCGGAGAGCACAGAGTTATTGTTATACAAAGACATTACTATACACAATGGTTGAGCCAATTGGGATATCTTCTTTACCAAATCAAAGGTACGTGTCGAGGTTTTTTTTTTCGTGTTCTATATATATAAGAATATGGAATATGGAATATATTTGATCTGGATTCATTACTAACATTCCACAGGTACAAAATTGTTACCAAGACTGGTGGTCATTTAACTTTAATGGTTGCTGGTGAATCTGGGTTAGGTAAAACTACATTCATTAATACCCTTTTCCAAACTTTATTAAAACAACCTTTAGATAATAGATCAAGACATAAACGTGGAATTCGTTCAACTACAGAAATTGAAATTATAAGAGCTGAATTAGAAGAAAAAAATTTTAAATTAAGAGTTAATATTATTGATACCCCTGGTTTTGGTGATAATATAAATAATAAAAATTCATGGCAACCAATTGTGGATTTTATTGATGATCAACATGATTCATTCATGAGACAAGAACAACAACCTTTACGTCATGCTAAACATGATTTAAGAGTACATGCTTGTCTTTATTTCATAAGACCAACTGGTCATTCTTTAAAACCATTAGATATTGAAACTATGAAGAAATTATCCACAAGAGTTAATTTAATTCCAATTATTGCTAAAAGTGATACATTATCACCAACTGAAACTTCAGAATTTAAAAATAGAATTAGATCTGTTATTGAAGCTCAAGAAATTAGAATTTATACTCCACCAATTGAATTAGATGATCAAGCAAGTGCTGAACATGCTAAACAATTGATTGAAAGTATGCCTTTTGCAATAATTGGTTCTGAATATGAATATGATAATGGTAAAGGTGAATTAGTTAGAGGTCGTAAATATCCTTGGGGTATTGCAGAAGTTGAAAATGAAACTCATAGTGATTTTAGAAAATTAAGATCTTTATTATTAAGAACAAATTTATTAGATTTAATATTATCTACCGAGGAATTACATTTTGAAACTTATAGAACTTTAAGAATGGAAAATAATGATGGTTCAAGTGATACTCAAGGTGGTATAACAACTTCAAGAAAATTACATAATCCTAAATTTAAAGAAGAAGAAAATGCATTGAAAAAATTCTTTACTGATCAAGTTAAAGCTGAAGAACAAAGATTTAGACAATGGGAACAAAATATTGTTAATGAAAGAAATAGATTAAATGCTGATTTAGATGAAATTCAACAAAAAGTTAAAACTCTTGATGAACAAGTTAAAGCTTTACAATTGAAAAATAAGCGTTGAACTCAAATAAGCTTTGAACTTAAAGGGAATAAATATTAAATTAAATGTAAACTAAAAAAGACAGTTTGGAAAAGACTAATAATATATTGTATAGTTTGAATTATAAGAAAATGTGTTTTGATTGAATTTCATGTTGTAAATATGGTGAAAAAAAAATAACTAATCGTATGATTGACGCGATTTTTGAAATTTACTATGGCGCGACGACGCGACTACACAATGGTACAATAGTACGATACACAATACACCAATTTCATAAACTCATCTATAATATTATTATTTATATATATATTTATATACGTTTAACCATTTATTCTAATTCAGCTAAATATTTTTCAGCATCTAAAGCAGCCATACAACCAGTACCGGCAGATGTAATAGCTTGTCTATAACGTGAATCTTGAACATCACCTGCAGCGAAAAATCCTGGAACTGAAGTTAATGTTGAACCTGGAACAGTTTTAATATAACCACCTTCATCAGTATCAACTTGATTTGCAACAATAGCAGTAGCTGGGGTATGACCAATTGCATAAAATAATCCATTAACTGGTAAATCTTTAACTTCATTAGTTTTAACATTTTTAATACTTAAAGCATTTAATAATTTACCATCACCTTTAGCTTCTAATGATACAGTATCAAATAAAATTTCTAATTTTTCATTTTTTTCAACTCTTCTTTGCATAATTTGTGAAGCTCTTAAATGATCTTTTCTAACAATTAAATAAACTTTTGAACCATATTTTGTTAAAAATAATGCTTCTTCACATGCTGAATCACCACCACCAATAACTGCTAATGGTTTATTTCTAAAAATTGGTACAGCACCATCACAAACAGCACATGCAGAAATACCTTGTTGCCAATAAGTTTCTTCACCTGGTAAATCTAATCTTTTTGCTGAAGCACCAGTAGCTAAAATTATAGAATCAGTTGTAATTGGTTCAGCATCTTCATTCCATTCAGTCCAAAATTTAAAAGGTTTTGATGATAAATCAACTTTTGCAACAGTTTCAGTAATAACTTCAGTACCAAATCTTTCAGCTTGAGCCTTCATTTTTTCAACTAATTCAGTACCAGTTAAACCATCTGGGAAACCTGGATAATTTTCAATTTCTGTAGTTGTAGTTAATTGACCACCTGCTGCGATACCATTAGCTAATAAACCTTCATATAAAAATGGTTTAATTTCAGCTCTTGAAAGATATAAAGCAGCAGTTAAAGCAGCTGGACCACCACCGATAATTGTAACTTGTTGATGAACCATTCTATTAATATTTATGTAGTTAATGTGTCTAGATTGTCTAAACTTTGATAATAATTGTCTTTGAAACACTTTGATAGTTATAATTCAATAATTTTTTGAAAAAGGGTGGTAATATCACTTCTTTTATATCGTTTAATTTAAAATTTATACCGTTTGTAATCCTGGAACTTCTCGAATCTTTGAAAAAGGAACTTTTTGAATTTTGTTAGTAATAAAATTGCCGACTAGATTTTAAAATTTAAAATTTGACAAATTCTACTGAATCTAGAAATTTAAAATTGAAAAGTCATGTGATGGTTACTACATTGGGGAATAATGGCACTTTAATGGCACTATTGGCACTCACATTTACTATTTAAAGTAATTTGTGTCGTTTTATATTACGCCATTACCCGATACAGTATCTACCGAGGGTACTCGAGGGCATTTAGTCACATGACAGATCTAATCACATTTCCCAAAAGGGTAATTTGTAAATACAAAAACAAATGTTTCCATCACAACCAGGAAAAAGATACAAATATTTACGTCTCATCAAAAATCAAAATCAAAATACACAAACAATTGATTTGAATTGTTTTTGTGGAAAATAAACACTGATATTAAATCCCATAGCAACACCACCACCGCCAGTGACCACCACCACCAACACAAGAAAAAGTCAACAGACCTTAACACAAAAACTTGTGTTTTCACATTCGCTTATCATTCATATACCTGGTTTTGTTTCACTTTGTTGATATTACTTTTTTTTTTCAATATACCATATCAACACTTTTGTTTTGGTTTTGAAAATATAGCTAAGATACATATAAACACAACAATATAATTGGCTTCATTTCATATTTTTATTTAATACATCATGCCCAAAAGAGTTAAAGTTGATGCTATAGAATTTTTAAGAGGTCGTATTTACCTTGGTGTTTATGATAATATCCCTCAAGATACTGATGAATTAGTTCATTTCACAATTGAAGATTCTTTACCTTATAATTCATTCAATCTGGATTTTGGTCCTTTACATATTGGTCATCTTTATAGATTTGCTGTTGTACTTCATAATATCTTAAATGAAGATTCAAATCAAGGTAAAGCTATTGTTTTTTATTCTTCAAGTGATTCAAAACAAAGATCTAATGCTGCTTGTTTATTAGCTTGTTATATGATTTTAGTTCAATCTTGGTCTCCTCATCAAGTTTTACAACCTTTATGTCAAATTGATCCACCATTTATGGGATTTAGAGATGCTGGTTATTCTCATGCTGATTTTGAAATTACAATTCAAGATATTGTTTATGGTGTTTGGAGAGCAAAAGAACGTGGATTAATTGATTTGACAAATTTTAATTTAGAAGAATATGAACAATATGAAAGAGTTGATCAAGGTGATTTTAATGTTATTTATAATAATTTTATTGCATTTGCTTCTCCACAACAATCTCCAAAATCTTCAAGTTTAAATCAACCTTTTAAAAAAGTTTTAGAATATTTTGTTAAAAATGATGTTCAAATGGTTGTTCGTTTAAATTCTCATTTATATAATAAGAATGAATTTGAAAAAAAAGGTATTCAACATTTAGATATGATTTTCGATGATGGTACATGTCCAACTATGGATATTGTTAAAGATTTCATTGGTGTTTCAGAAGGTGTTATTAAAAATGGAGGTAAAATTGCAGTTCATTGTAAAGCTGGTTTAGGTAGAACTGGTTGTCTTATTGGTGCTCATTTAATTTATACACATGGGTTCACTGCTAATGAATGTATTGCATATATGAGAATGATTAGACCAGGTATGGTTGTTGGTCCACAACAACATTGGTTATATTTACATCAAAATCAATTTAGAGAATGGAAATTCACAATGGTTTTAGATAATCAACCTTTAGAAAGATTAAATGGTTTTACAACTTTAATAAGTTATGAAGATTTTAAGAAAAAAAAACAATTAGAACAAAATAAAAATTCACCATCAACTCCAACAAGAAGAAAAATTAGTATTGGTACTACTAATTTACACAAGAGTGTTCATAAAGCTGTTCCAATGGAATCACCAGGTCAACCAAGAAAAACTTCACCTCAAAGAGCAAGACATTATAATGTTAATTCAGATGATGAAGATAATTCATATTCTAATAAAGATTTAAATAATGAAGAAGTTGAAGCTGAAATTTATAATTCAAAACAAACCCCAATTAATGATGAAAATAAAGAAAATCCAAATCCAACTGTTCAATATACCAAAACCATTACAACTACTAAAACAACAACAGTTACATCACCACCATCATCTAAAGAATCAATTCAACAACTCCTGCCAAAACAAAGAGGTAGTAATAGAGTTACTTCAGGTGCAAGAGTAAGATCTAAATTAGCAAATCAAACTACTGGTTCATCAATTATTGGTCATGGTGGTGTGAAAAAAAACACTACTTCTAGATCAAGTAGTGGTGTTCAAAAAGCATTAAGATAATGAATTTAAAGATTTATGATGATAATGGACTATTATACAATTTAATACCCCTTTTTTTCATATATACATTTGTAAATTAGATATAAATTAAAAAAAAACACAAGAATCATTCTTTCGTGTGTGAAAGATTTATACCAGTTTTCATTCAACAAAAAAATAACATATAATTCTCTTTCAAAAGATTTTGTTTAGTGTCACGTTATTCAACGTGTATTGTTTTAATATTAGTCATGTTTGTATTCAATTTTAATTTGATATTACATTCAATTATTGTAGTGTATGAGCTTTATAAAGATATTCATATATTCATTTCAATAAAATTACTCCAGCAGATTATTCATACACAGTTAAATAAAAAAAAAACGAAAGGTTAACCAATGCAATACTTCATAATTCATAATAAAATTAATAGCAAACTTTTAATATCAGATATCAATTCATCAATCCAATCCGATATATAACATGAAAATAGATCACAATCATTGGAATGCAACTTGACTAAAGATGGAAATAGCTTTATCAAAACCTTGTTCCCATTCCCAAATGAAATTTGAATTACCTCTATTTTGAATATGTTCAGCTCTTCTAGCACTTTTCCATGCACTTAATCTACCAATCTTGGAACCATTAAATTGACCAAAACTTTGAGAATCTACCCAAGCAGATGTAAATCCTTCTTGATATCTCCAATGTTCATATTTTTCATTTGGATTTTGACCATCCCAATATGATGAATGTTGATTTAATTCATTATTTAAAATACTATTGAATTCATCTTCAGTTGGAACTTTACTTAAACCTGTTGGATGAGCAGGAATTGCACCACTATTAACTGAAGGATAAAATCCCCATTCACCACCATCACCATGTTCAAATTTTAAAGTCCAGAAATAAGTACCTGTACTTGCTCTTTCTGCAAAGATTCTTGATAATTCATTACCATATTGATGAACTAATTGAGCACGATCACCGCTAGTTTTATTCCAAGATTCACCATCTAAAACTAATGAATATTCACCAACAATAATATCAGCAGGACCTGATAAATTTGTTAAAACATCACCATCAAGATCTTTAATAATTTGTTCTGGAGATTTTGCCTTATCAGCATCACTAAAGCAACGATAAACATGATCATCAATAACTAAACCAACAGATTGATTATTTAAATTTTGTTCATTTTCATTAATCCATTTAACATATTGATCTGGCCACCAACCATCAGAAATAATAATTGGAATATTACCATCAATTTGACGAATATGTTTTGTAGCTTTTCTGTAATATTCTTGTTGATTTGATGGATTATTATCAAAATCAATTTCATTAACAATTTGTAAACCAACAACATTTTCTTGATCTTTAAATTCATTTGCAATAAATTCTAAAGCTTGAATTGCAATTTGTTGATAATTTTTATTTGACCAGAATTCTGGTTTATCTAACTTTTGACCACTATGATCACCAGTATTAGCACCACCTGGTACAGCATGTAAATCAACCAAGACACCAATTTCATTATCTTTTGCCTTGTTCACAACATCTTTGATATGATTCCAAGCATTTTTATAAACACCAGCAATTGATGCAAATGGAGTTCCACTTGCAAATGAACCACCATTAACATGCCAGTAACCAATTGGTAATCTAACAGCTTTAACACCTTTACTTTTCAACCAATTCCAATCATCATCGGTGGCAAAACCTGACCAATGAGCTTCTAAATCTTTTTGTGTATTATCAGCACCATTTTGCTTAATATAAGCGGTAATAGCTTCTAATTCAGTACCAGTATTATCAACAAAGAATTTATCAAAGATGAATTTCTCAAGAACGAATTGAGAACCAAAATTAACACCAAAGTTATATCTATTTCTATAGATTGTCTTTTTATCTGGAGCTTGACCTGCTGGGGCTGCTGGTGCAGCTGGAACCAAAGGTTTATCACCTGTGAGCTTCTTTAACTTATCGAATACCATTGTCTATGAGATTGTGTAGTAAGATTGATTGTATATATGACTCTGTTGTTGTTGTTGATGTTGTTGTTCAATTGAGCACGTATATCTTTGTTATTAGCCGCTGTGAACTAAAAGTATAGATCTGAGAATCAGGAAATCACCACGTATTTATATTAAACAATAGAGGAGGGAAATGAGAATCTGCTTGCCGAGCAATGATCAATTGATTTGAATGAGTTTTCAATTTGAGTCCAAAGATGACGTTTTAGTTCTGATCTGATGCACAGCCAAATGGAATTACAATGATTCAATTGATGATTTAGTTTGATTTTACTGGGGAGATCTTGCAAGTTGTGTATTTAGATTGCCATTTGCAATTTGCAATAGATTGCTCGCTTAATTTCAAGATTCCACGTTTTCGCGATGTCATTTGACGTTAATTTCGGTACTACTTTTGGTGTCATGAAAGTAACAATCAATAGAGGTGACTCTTCTCTTGTTGTATTAGAAAAAGGGTCCATGTTCCAGTGGTTTGTATTAGCGTTAGTATAGAGTGAGTATTAAAGCTAGATCGTCCATTTAGGCCAAGCTTGCCGCTAGGGTTGATCTTCTATGAATTTAGTAAATCTGTAATTGAACTAGTGTACTAAGATAATTCGCGGGGATCTTATATTAAGCCTTGAAAGTTGGTATCTTGATGTGGTCTTCAGTATTATAGCTGTCTGTCCAAGAAATAGATTGGTGTGTAATCTGTATTGGTATGGCTTCAGATGAAGGTTTTTCTGGCTTGTTATAATATCAATACAGACGACCTGGATGCAAAACCATCAAGACGCTAAACAATTTGATTTTCAATATGGCACGCGCCATAGCCTTATACAATTAAACTGATATATTCAACAACTTAACTCTATATTCTTAGGATCCTAGCGTAACACTCTGTGAATAACAGCTGAATATATCCCATGAGGAAAAGCTACTTGGCTACCTCTTTGTTTCAAAATTAAGCTTATATTAAATTACAGCAAAATCGCGACCGTTGAATAGAAACAATAAATTTACGATTTCCGGTGCATTCTTCACCTGATATACCCTCGTAACTACCACTGTTTTTTTATTTTTTTCTTCGGGGAGCCCGCATTTAGAGCCAAATTTGTTCAAATCTGTGGAATTTTTTGGTTTACGCAGTGTAGAAATTAAGGAAAGTTTCCTCTTTGGTGGTTTTTCACCGCCTTTTTCCACCCAAAATTTAGGAATAAACTCAAATTTTAATATAATCTTTTGCGTCAAATATAAACATTTCGAATCTTCATATCTCAAAGATCTAAAAGATAAGCTTAATATCAAGATTAGCTCAACTGTTATATTATAGATTTGTTATTTTGTTGGGGGTTCAATCACAACAGTTTTGAGTCCTGACTGTCATCACTTTACTGATATCAAAATATTTTGTTGAAGTTTACGCATCAGATTAATAATTAATTTGGACGTGTATTCATTTTTATTAAAGATGGCTAAAACACAAGACCCTGAAAGATGTGGAACTAAACCCAAAAGACAGCGTAAAGCATTCACCTGTACTTTTTGTAAGGCAAGAAAGATCAAATGTAATAAAGCAAGACCAAGATGTTCAAATTGTGAAAGATTAGGAAGAACGTGTAACTATGAGGTCCCATATTGGGTTAATACTTATGTTCAAAGTTTTAGTGCTGATGATCCAAATGGAACCAATTCAAATGGTCAACAAAGTAATGGGGTTACTCCTCCAAGTTATAATGGGTCAACTGATCCTAATGCTACTGGTGTTTTCAGCGTTAATACTCCATCTGGGCATACTCAAAATATCATTTTAAATTCAACCGGCCAACCTATAACTGATGCACAATTGCAAAATCAACCACCATCTAAAAAATCCTCCCAAGAATCAACACCTCAAGCCCAAATACCAACAGAAGGTGAATCTCAATCCCATTCACTTCCACCACCAGAGAAACTTTCTCAACTACCACCAACTTCAGAATTACCACAGAAGCCAATAACGGATATATTACAAGAACTTGAATTTTGGAAAGCTAAAGCATTATCATCTAATCCAAGAACACCGCGTCAACCATCACTTAAAGGTTCAGTTGCATCAACACCAAGATTTGATCCAAGTGAATTTGGTAGTCATGGTGAAGATTTGATTGATTTCCATGAACAATATGCACAATTTAAAAATTATTTTGGAGGCCATAAACCACTAAGTCCAATGTTTGTCTATAAGGCTGATAACTACATGTCATTGCTATATTGTACAAGATATTTATTGAATTTTGTATCTGAAGAGACATTATCAAAACAAGACCAAACATCATTTGAAGATCAAGCTATAGATCCAATGACTGATTGGGTTTCAATGTTGGGTTCAAGAACTAAAAGTAATAAGTTGAAAGATGAAATTAAACACCTTTTTACTGATCGTGCTGAATTATTTACATCAGACTCATCAGTATCTACAAACTTTAGAGATATTGAGTTTTTGAAAACTAATATTGAATTCATTTTACCAAGAAAGGAAATTTTTGACATGTTATTAAATTTTTATTTCCAATCAATGTGGTATTTAAGACCAATTGTGGATTATGATGAATTTATGAATGAAATTTCAAGAATTGTAATTTTCCAAAATAATTTACCAGAAATTAATATAACAGAAAAAACTGATTTCTTAATATTAGCTCAAATGTTAATTATAATAAGGTATGCCTCAGTTGCTATTTCTATTATAAATCCGAAATATACTTTATCTGAGCAAATATCTCCTTTAAAAGAAGAAATCATTTCAGTTAAGGCCATTACTATTGCACAAAAATGTTTATCAATTTGTGATGTCATTAGAAACACCACATTTCAATCTTTCCAAGCTTTATTGTTATTAAGATTTTATTGTAAAGATTGTCCAGAAGATGGGGATGATTTAAACTTGCAGAAATCACAAGCATTCTTCGGTTTTCTGGTTCAACATGCTTTGAATTTAGGGTTACACAGAGATCCAGCAATTTATGGACAATCTTCAGACATAAAGAATGATAATCTAAGAAGAAATATCTGGCTACTCATTGTTGATTTAGATATGGAATCTTGTATTTTGTCTGGTTCATTAAGTACTATTCCAGCAATATATTTCACAAATGTTAAAAAGCAAACTCTTAATAACCCAGATAATCAATCATCACAATCACAACCACCATCTCCAGAACAAGGTGATCCTCTTTTTCAAGCCGGTCTTGATGAAACTTCAAAAAACTCAACATTACATCAAATTTATCACGGAATCTGTGATTCTATTAATGATCTGACTGAAAAACCAACATTATCCTCTTTGGTTTATAAAATCAGAGAAGCAAGAGTATATGTTGAAAATTATTACAACATAAGCAGTTTCATTTCAACTGAAGGTATTAATGATCCAACTATGAAGAAATCAATTTTCTTCAAGAATCATAAGATTTTAGAAAAAAATATAAATTTATTAAATCTTGAATTGGCCATTTATCAACTTTTATATATTCAATATGAGAATTCCAAGAATGTCAGTAAAGTTGCATTCAAAGCACTTTACAAATCATGTTTGACTTCAGTTTCTCTTGCTACAGATTTGATGAGTGCTTATTTATCAGGTCAATTTGATCAATTTATAGATCATTCATTTTCAGATTTTGCATTGAATCCACTGATCACGGCGTTAACTAATAGAACTTTCAATAGTGTATTCAGTTCCATGTTAAGATCATTACATGGTCGTGAATTATTAATGTGTCATCTATATACACCAGGTTCAAATATTGATACAGATAATTATTTGAGTTTTGTTCAGCCAATTTGTAATATCTGGGAAGCATATTTGAAGATTTATGAAAATACTGTTGGTTCAAAGTATTTGAGTGGGCTTAAATTGATTTGTTCCAGAAGATTTACATTCATGTATCTAAAAGCTGATAGATTTTCATGGATGGATTTGATTATTGATTTTTGTGAAGCTGATATTGAATATGAACGTGATTTAAGCATTTATGAAAGAAAACAAGAAGTTCGTAACATTCTACAGCAAACAACAAGTATGTTTTCAATTTATTCACAATGGTTGCAATTAAGTAAGTCTTATGAAGCAGCAATGAAATTGTTGAAACCAGATGTTAAAAGACGTCATAAGTATTGTTATGCTATTTGCAATTTGAGTCATACAAATCAAACTGCTGAATTTTTTGAAAATGATATCGCTGATATGATTAATGCTGTCAGAACAAATATAAAGTATGTTCCTGATTTACTGAAGTTTGATACATATGTTGGTGATGATCATCCTGATAAAAAGGGTATTCCACCTTCAGAAACTACAGATACTGTATTTGGTACATTAACTCAAGATTCTTCATTCCATGCTCAAATGGCATTTTTAATGAAAGGTACTATTGGTGTTCCTTCAGAGACTGATAACAATAATATAATTGATATTTTTGGACCTACTGTTGAGGTGAAGAAAGAAATGGAAAGACTTTTGACATACTTGTGAAATCCCAGATCCATTAGCTTTTTATACCTACATATATATAGAACAATTATGTATTTTTTCACATATTTTAATGAACCAATGGACTTTCTTATACATATAATTTTCTATACGGTCTTATTTTAATGAATAATGGTTTTATGTTTAATGTTATTTTATAGGCGTTGATGTAATTACAAGATTATGATTCCGACGATAACCGTCCTCGGACGGCTGAAACTGTGACACGGAAACCAAATTTCCTTTTTGGTTCAAGCGCCTAAAACTGTTGATAGAATTGGATAAATATGACACCTTCAACATTGATCATAAATAAACTCGAATTAGGTCTTTGATTCCTTATGATAACCTTAAACACGTCCAGATCTTTCTGATAATGAGCCATTCACTGATCAACAACAAATGATAATGGTACCTGGTAGTTCTAAAATTATACTGGAGAGTCCCGCGTTTAAAACTAAGAGGCAAAGACTAGCTTTTACTTGTGAAGCGTGTCGAAAAAGAAAGATTAAAGTGAGTATATTTCAATTCACTCGATTTATTCAAAAACATTTGTGATCCTAATAATTATTGATTAGTGTGATAAGATTAAACCAAAGTGCTCCACTTGTGCAAGGCTAGGGAAAGAATGCTTGTATGGAACTCCTACGTGGGTCAACACACATTCTGAATGTTTTAAAGTGGTTAACAATGAGAATGGGAATAGACCAAAATCAAAAGAACAACTATTTCAAGAGATTGAGTACTGGAAGACAAAATATGAAGAAGTTGAAAAAACTGAAAAATCTGATGCTTCTGACAAATCATTGGATAATGGTTCGAGATCTAATAGCGTCTATACATCCATATCAGATGTACCACATGAGTCGGATATGATTAATTTCCATGAACCTCAAAATGCAACATATTATCAAGATCAAAATGACGAACAGCTTTTCTCATGGAGTGCTATGAGTGTACACAAGACTAATCACTATATGGAGTTATTTCTTTCGGTTAAATTTCTCTTGCAGTACATGTTAAAAAATGAGATTGATCCCACTTTAGATGATTCATCTAAATGGACGTTACTCTTTGGAGCAAACCTTGAAGATTCACAGGCTATATCTAACATAAAAAGGCTAATACAATACAGAAATGAGCTAGATATTGTTCCAGTGCTCCTGGATGGTGCTGATTTTTCTAAAAGAATGATACCTAATTCTGTTGTAAAGGAAATTCAAAGTCTATTACCCAATAAGCATATATTTTATATGCTTTTAAATCATTTTTTCAATAATATATTTGCGTTAAGGCCCATTGTTGATCAAGGTTTGTTTTTGGATGATGTTCAAAGATTGGTTGAGTTTATTGATTATGACGAAACAGCAAAACTCAAATGTGTGAACACTATGGACATTAGTTTACTAGCTATGCTATTGATTATATTAAGATATGCATTAATTTCAATTTTGGTTGTTGATGATATCGATTTACCTGAAAATCTATTAACTTTGAAGAAAGATCATTGTGTACCTGTACGAGCTGTTTCAGTTGCACAGACATGTCTTACAACATTTGCTTTCGCTCAAAAGAGGACATTACATCAAGTTCAAGCTCTGATATTATTATTATATTATTATAGAGATAGACCTGAAGACTGTTTGGGATCCAGCTTAAGTCAATATCATATGTTACTAGGCCTAGCAAAAGAATCAGCGTTGGCTATGGGCTTACACAAAGATCCAACTTATTATGGTATACCGAGTGAAACACAGCTGGCAAACCTAAGAAGAAGACTTTGGATTTCTATCAACTCTTTAGGCGTGGAAACACAAGTTCTTAATGGCTGGTTGAGAACACTGCTAAGTTCGAGTACGATAAAGGTTAAGGTTCCAGTAATGAGTTTTAAATCACCACTTGATCAAGCAGAAATTGATGAATTAACCCATGATTGTAAACTAGGTGACATTTTCAACTTATTATTTGATCATATAAATAACATTAATGAAAATCCAAAATTAACAACATTGGTTCAATTGTTGAATGAAGCTAGTGATTATGTCGATGAACATTATCCCATATCTAGTCTAAGTGATTTAACAAACCTTGAAGTTGACACACAGTTGTACAAGTCAATTGCATTTAAAAATCAAAAAATATTAGAGAAAACCTTAATTTTGAATTCTATCAAGATTAGATTTTACCAAATAATATGTGGTTACTATGAGGATAATAGATTTGCCAAGCTGGAGGTTTTCAAAGATTTTCACTTCAAGTATATTCAAGTGATTTTTCAAGCGCTAGATATATCAGGAGGGCTCTTGTCAAATTCATTTAGAGCTTATTTAGATCCGCTCAAATCAGGTTTTGCAATTTATCCTTTGGTGACACAACTTTCATACAGAGTAATCAGTGCGCTTCAGGCAACTTTATTGAGTATTTACCATGGTACAGATTTATTGATTTGTCATCTTTATATGTCAAGCTCAGGTGTTGATCGGGATTATTATGAGGAATTGATATCGTTACTATCTAATGCGTTGGATAATCATGTTGAGATACTTCAAAAATCTGTTGGATCCAAAACTTACTCAAGCTTAAAAATTGTTTGTTCATCCAATATCAATAACCATTTATTGAAGTCATATAGGTTTAATTCGCTGACTAGGTTTTGCAACTATTATGATACAATTGATAATGAAGATTTAAATGATGAACAATTTTTACATGAAACAAAGAAAAATCTTTCAGAAAGAGGTAACTCTGCTATTGAGCAAGGAATATTTTCAGCACATACACAATGGTTAAGAATGAGTTCATCTTATAGGGCTGCTCTTAATCCTGAACAACGGGAACATTTCCGATTTTGCAGTTCTGTCGTCAATGTTAGTCATATCAATTTTTTTGCCGAGCTTACAATAGATGAAATTGATAAGATGGTGAACGTTTTCAAACAGACACCAAGCTTTTTTCCGGTTTTAGCTTCTGCATCTTCAGATAGCTCTGTTCGCTTGGAAAATACAGATTTGAGAATTGTTTTAGATACTGTCTTGAAGAAATTTGAAACACAACCAGGTGTTGATTCCTTGATGGACTCGGTATTGAAAGAGGCCAACACTGAGGGAAGTATTCAGAGAGAAGTTACACCTGCAAGTTTGGAAGATCTTGATATCTTATTCCGTACCACTGTGTAGCTTTACTGAAAGTTTAGAGCTTAGAACTTTACACTTAGTAGTATTATATACAAGCTTATCATGAAAGACGTTTATGTATTTGGACCCTTTTTATGCGACTATCCGTAATTTTACGCTATCGACGGGTGAACACTGAAATGGTGTAAAGGTGTAATCATGTTTTCAGTTTTTGAGACCCGAAATTGTTCTGCAAATTGTTTCTTTCAAGTTTCCGCTATATATCGGGATTTGTAAAAGGGGGCCTAGGGATTAAATGAGACTAATACATATTCTATACTAGGGACTAGGGCTTGCACAAGCAGCTTACAAAGTCTTTAGTAATTTTTAATAACGCTCTGGCAGCTCTGGCCGAAAAAAAAAAAGAAACAGTGCTCAGTACTGTAGAAAAATATAAGCTTAAAGTAATAAACAACCTTCTTTGGTTTTCACTGAGTATATAGCAATACTTCTTGTGATAAGTCAAGATGTCTAAGGGCTCTATGATAACATTTGATGGGCCAACCTTCAAGCCCCAGAGACAAAGACTGGCTTTCACCTGTGAGGCGTGTCGAAAGAGAAAGATAAAAGTGAGTTGTTACAGAAAAGCTGATCCTAAGCTAGTTTATCGAAACGATCTTTGAAACTAACATATCGTTTACAAAAGTGTGATAGAATAAAACCAAAATGCTCAACTTGTGCTAGGTTAGGTAAAATCTGCAAATATGAGATCCCACACTGGGTCAATACACATGTTGAAAGTTATACGGTTGTTGATAAAGTTGATGAAGGTCCAAAATCAAGAGAACAACTACATAAAGAGATTGAATTTTGGAAATCAAAAGCAGAAAATCATACTCCTCCAAGTACTCAGCAACTGAATCATATAAGCCCAGAATCATTTAAAGATTCTGTTGGCTCACATGGATCACCATTGACATCTAGCTCTTCAGATCTAATTGATTTACATGAACCTCATAGCTCAACTTATTATCATGAAACAGATTATGAACAACTCTCACCATTAAACCCTTTAAATATTCACAAAACTGATCCTTACATGGAACTATTTTTATGCTCTAAATTCCTTGTTCAAAAAGTATTGAAAAATCAACTTGCAAGTTATTCAAATGATATATCAAAATGGGCACTGGTATTTGGTTCAGCACATCAAGATGAAAACTATTTGAGGAATATCTCAAATTTGATTCACTCAAGAAAGGAAATGATAAACTCAATTCCATTCGTTGGTGCTCTTTTCACTATAGATACCATTTCCGATTACATTGTACGTGAGGCTGAAAGTTTATTACCAGATAAATCCACAGTATATACTCTTTTGGATCAATTTTTTGAAAATATGTGGGCCATGAGACCTGTTGTGGATAAACAATTATTTTTGAATGATCTAGAAAGAATTGTTCAATTTAATAATGATGGGAAAAATGTTAACATCAAACTAGTGAATAGCACCGATGTTACTACTTTAGCAATGCTTTTAATTTTGTTGAGGTATGCATTCATATCAATATCAAATGTGGAAGAAAAAGATCTTCCATCAAAACTGCTTCATATCAAGAGAAATACATATATACCTGTTAAAACTGTCTCTGTTGCATACCTATGTATTTCAGCATTGAGTGCAGGTGAAAAGAGAACATTACATTTAGTTCAAGCTTTGGTTTTGTTGTTGTTTTATTTCAAAGATAGATCTGAAGACTCTGTTAGTTGGAGTTCAAGTCAATATTTCATAATTTTGGGCCTTGTTAAAGAATCTTCAATCGCAATTGGGTTGCATAAAGATCCGATTTATTACGGTATACCGACAGAAGCACATTTAGCAAATCTTAGAAGAAGAATTTGGTTTACAGTAGCCTCTTTAGACACAGAAGCACAACTTTTAGGTGGTTGTTTAAGTACATTACCAATACCAAGTGAAACAAATGTGAATTTCCCAGTAATGAGTTTCAAGACTCCATTAGAGCAAGCTGAAATTGATGAACTCACAAAAGATTCCATATTGTCAGGGATATATAATGGTCTTTGTCATGATGTCAACAATCTCTCCAAGAAACCTGAACTATCATCAATAACAGATCAATTGAATGAGGCCACTTCGTATGTTGAAAAACATTACTTGATATCTAATTTAAGTGATCTTAGATCTTTTGAAGTGGATTCGCAATTATACAAGGCAAATGCTTATAAAAATCATAAAATATTAGAAAAACATTTCACGTTGAGCTCAGTGAAAATAACAGTATTAAAATTAATTTTGGGTCACTATGAAGAAAGTAGATTTGTTAAACTTGAAATTTATAAAGAATTTCTTATGAAATATTCAAAGGAAGTCTTTAGGGCATTAGATATTTCAGGTGGATTATTATCAGATGCATTTGCAACAAATTTGAATCCATTACTATCAAACTTTGCAATTTATCCATTTACAACACATATTAGTTATAAATTAATTAATTCACTTCAAGCAATGTTGATGAATATTTTCCATGGTCAAGATTTAATGATTTGTCACCTTTATACTTCAAGTTCAAATGTTCATAGAGATTATTATGAACAATTTGTTGCAATCATATTTAATATTTTAGATAACTATATTGATACTGTTAAACAATCAGTTGGATCTAAAAATTATGATGCATTAAGAATTGTTAGTGCTGCAAATATCAATAATTATTTCTTAAAAGCACACACATTTTTTGGAACCACAAGATTTTGCAATCATTATGATAATATTGATAGAGCTCGTTGGAGTATGAATGAAGATCAATTCTGGAATGAAGCCAAAGAAGGGATGACTAAAGGTAATTCATCTTTGGAACGTGGTTTGTTTTCAGTTCATACAAGATGGTTAAGATTAAGTTCATCTTATAGAATACCGGTTGCTAAATTTTCGGATAAATATAAGCGTGATGATTCAGGACTTTGTATTTCTGTGGTGAATGCTAGTAAAATTAATCAATTTTCAGAATTGAACAAGGATGAAATTGATACATTGATTGAAATTTTCTCCCAAAAGCCTCAATATTGTCAAACTCTTACAGTATGGACAGCTAGAACGTCCAATGATATAGTTGGTGCAGAATTGGGACAACATTTGAACGCTGTTATGCAAAATTTTGGAACACAACCAGCTATGGACAAATTGATGAATGAAGTATTAAAAGAAGCGAATAACCCTGATCTAGTGCAAAGGGATGTTACTGCTGATAGTTTAGATGCGTTAGATCTTTTGTTCAAATGATATACAACACAATTTAGAAATTATTTACGAATATTAATGACTTTTTACCAATAATCTTATGAATATATTAATTGTAGTGATCTTAAAGACACTTTGACGATGGCAGTCAAATTTTGGCATTTTTCCAAATTTTTTAAAATTATGTGAGAATGGGCGGAGCTAAGACGGGTGTAAACAACTAATTCTTCCTGATAAGTGCCTACATCCAACGTCTAGAAACGCATCAAAAGCTCAAAAAGTTTTATTAAGAGAAACTGAGGTTGGAAAGTTTTGTCTGATCAAAGTTTGAAAGTTTTGATTCAAGTATTTTGCATGGAATCAAGAGCTTTATCGTTCAAAGAGGCAATCAAAATGCCGGAAGTGGAAGAGAAACAGAAGAGAAAAAGACAAAGACTGACTTATACCTGTACATTTTGCAGAAAGAGAAAGATTAAAGTGAGTATGACGTTCATGTGGTTGTTCCTGAGCTCAGTGGTTTGCTAACAATGTTAAATAGTGTGATAAAGCCAAACCAAAATGTTCAAATTGTGTACGATTCAGTAGAGATTGTGAATACGAGTCGCGTTATTGGGTAAATACGAGTGTTGATGATCAGGATTCAATGACTACCGATGTGAACAAATCAAATGATCTGGAATCTAGAAGTAAGAATGACCTCTTTGAAGAGATACAATTTTGGAGATCTAAAGCCATTTCAAATGGATCACCTTCTGGTGCTTCTACATCAAAAACAACAATTCAAGAATTATGCAAATCAACAACTCCCACAAATGGAAATAACACAAACATACCCAATTCACTTGTCTACTCAGATCTGGGGGATCATTCAAATGATATCATCGATTTTTATGAAGGATATGAACCATTAAACTTTAAACATTCAAGTTTGGAAGAACAAAAACCTTTAAATCCAATATCTATCCATAAAGTGGATCATTATATGGCTTTTTTCCTTTGTTATAGATTCATCACACTTAAAATTGTATCTGATAGATTCTCAAAAGTAATCGAGCAAAGTTGGAAATCAAATCATACTGATGGTTATACAAAATGGGCTTTTTTACTTGAAGGTGCTGAAAATAACACAGAAATGAAGAAAATAATTGAACGTGTGGTTAAGGATAGAGTTGATCTATTTCAAACTAATATTTTCCCATTTCAGCATCTTCAAGAATCAAATGATGAATCAATTGAATATTTGATCAGTGAAATTGAAGCTGTTTTACCGGGAAAACTTGTTTTCAATTCTTTATTAGATCATTTTTTCAAATACATATGGGTATTAAGACCTTATATTGATGAAGATATCTTTCTTCAAGATATTCAACGATTAGTGAGTTTCAATAATGAATCATTGAAGGCTAAAGTACGTGTTGAACAGAGACAAGATTTTGCAATTTTAGCAACATTGTTGATTATTTTAAGGTATACATCAGTATCAATTACAATTACAGATGAAACTCATTTATCACGAACTTCAGTCCTCTTAAAGAATCAAATTGTACCTGTGAAAGCTATCACTGTTGCACAAATGTGTGTTTCTATTTATAAAATCGTGAAAAAGACATCATTAGAGATGATACAAGCCTTATTATATTTAAGAGTTTACTTAAAAGATTCACCTGAAGAAGGAGATGGCTTAACTTTAGGTCAATCACAAATGCTTTTCGGTTTTATTGTACAATCAGTCATGATGGTTGGTATGAATAGAGACCCAATGTATCATTTAGGATTTAGTGATATTAAATTGGCAAATACAAGAAGAAGAATATGGCATGCAATTCGCTCATTGGATATCCAAACATCAATTCTTTCTGGTACAGTTGGGGTGTTACCTCCAAAACATTTAACATCTGTAAAATTTCCAGTTATAACACTTGGTGATCCTTTAGAAAGGGCTCAATTAGATGAAATGAAGAAAGAATCCGGTTTAAACGAAATACATGAGGAACTTTGTGATGCTATTAATAATATGGAATCTAAACCAACTTTACTCGAAATTGTATCGATTTTGGATCGTGCAAAAGACTATGTTGAAAATGTTTATCCAATGGCTCCAATGCATCCAATTTCAGGTCTAGACAGTGATTCCCAACTTTACAAGGCTTCCATTTTAAGAAATCATAAAATTTTGGAGAAAAGGTATTTACAATCATGTGTTGAAATCATAATTTATCAATTTTTATTTGTCAAATATGAAAATAATAATAAATTAGATTTGAATTTATTTAAACTTTTCACTAAAAAATGTGTTTCAAGTATCGTTCAAGCTTTAGATCTTTCAGGTGCATATTTGACCGATGCTTTCAAAGCATATTTAGATCCTGCACAATCAAACATTGAATTTTATCCATTGATTTCTTCTGTTTCTTATAGAGCTTGTAATGCTCTTCATGCCATTATGTTAAGATCATATCATGCACAAGAGTTGCTAACCTCACAATTTGGTTTGGCAACGTCAACATTAGGGCTACAGACATATCTAGAGAGATTTATCAAGCTATTAAATGCTATTACTGAGGTGCAATTGAAAGTTTATGAAGATCACATTGGTGTTAAATATCATTTATCATTAAAAGTTGTATGTGCTTCTAAATTTGCATTCAACTCGTTAAAAACGCATAAATTTGCAGTTTTACAGAAATTAATTGCATTCTTAGAGACTGATGATGAAAAACAAGTATCAGAAATCTTTAATAAACCATGTACAAAAGAAGAAATCAAACAAGTTTTCGCAAACAATAAAAGTTGGTATCCAGTTTATACACAATGGATGAATATAAGTAAAGCTAAAGGTGTGGGATCAAGTAATGCTCAACAACAGAACAAGACATTTGGAAACTTGGATTTATCAGACCCTATTGTTAATGTGAACAATACAAATCATATGATCAATTTTAATGAAGGTGATATTTCAGAGCTTATGAGTATTATCTCAAATGGGTTTAGATATTTCGCAACTTCTGCAGATTTAACCGGTTTGAATGACTCAGATACTTCATCAACTGGTAATACTTCAACATCTGAATTTGATAATCTTTATGATCGATTTTCTCATGATCCAATTTTCAATGCACAAATGTCAAATTTTGCCTTACAAAGAAATCCAAGTGGTCAACGTCCAGAATTTGGACAATTGGGTAATGAGTTTATCAATGATTTTTTTAGTCCCGCAATCGATAAGATGGTTGATGTCGAAGATTTCCCTAAGAATTCATTATGGTAGAATTTTTGCAATTTTGTATAGATAATTATTACAATCTATCAATTAACGTTACAACTGTATAAATTTCACCCGATCAGTAATATGAAACGTGATCCATAAGAATTGTCCGTGCAAATTGTAAATTATATGATCTGTATCATCTCACTGAATTTGCTCGAGGTGGTCTTTATCGAAGTTTTGAATATGAAGATTGATATGAACCGCTTTCTGTAAAGACGGGTGAAAGCAACTTAAGCAGTTTTTATTTCCGCACCTGAAATAAAATTCTATAAAGACTAAATGAAATCTCTTACCACCTAGTGGAAATCAAGTATCTTGAAAGTAATTTCTTCTCTTTCATCAACTATATTAAAATAGACATGATCTTGCAAGTTACGCTTTTACCTGTTACAAAGCTTAGTGGTAATGAGTGAACAGTTTGTGATCAATAATGTCGGTGAAGCGCCTAGTGAGAAACCAAAACGCAAAAGACAAAGAACAACATTGACCTGTTTATACTGCAAGAAGAGAAAAATCAAAGTAAGTTTAATTTGAACACATTTTTTAACTTCAGTGATCTGGCGTCTAACATATGCTACTAGTGTGACAAGGCAAAACCAAGGTGTTCCAATTGCCTGAAGTTAGGGCGTGTATGTGAATATGAGAAACCAACTTGGGTGAATACAAGTATCAACCAAGAAGAGGTGAAGACAGATGTTATCGTGGATAAAGGGTATGCTTCAAAGACTAGAGATGAGTTATATCAAGAAATTGAGTATTGGAAGGACCAAGTATTGAACAGTCAGTCAAATGTGAGAAATGGTGATGATGGAAATGATAAACATGACGCTGAAATCAGTGTCACTCTAAGATCAACAGGTTCTGATAGTTTAGATCCGTTCTATGGCTGCGGTTCAGATACTCTTGACTTTTTTAAAATCTATGATAGTTTGGCACTAAAACATTCCAGTCATGAAGAATACAAACCTTTGAACAATATGGTTGTGTATAAACTTGATCCATATCTGTCATTTTTCCTATGCTTTAGATTTATTACTATACAAGTTGCATCTACACCAACTCCACAAACCATGAAACAAAATTGGAAAACAAGACATCCATTTGGTGAGAGTAAATGGTTTTCATTGTTAGATATGGATAATGGTGATTCAAATTTAAAAAATTCAATTCAAAGAATAATGTCCGATAGGTCTGAACTATTTGGTACTAATATATTCCCATTCATGAGCTTTAAGATTACAGATGATGGAAATATTCAATTTTTGATACAAGAAATAAAAGAAATCATACCCACAAAGATTGATATGGATACATTGCTAATATTTTATTTCAACAATATGTGGATATTAAGACCATTTGTTGATGAAAATATGTTTTTTAATGATATTAGAAGAATTATTACATTTGATGATGATGGTCTAAAACCGGAAGTCTCCTTAAGTGAAAGACGTGATTTGGCAGTACTTTCAAGTTTATTGATTATTTTAAGGTATGCATCTAACTCAATATCAATCACAGATGATAAACATTTATCTGTTTTTTTAATACCTTTAAAAGACCGAAGAATCCCTGTCAGAGCAATTACAATAGCACAACTGTGTCTCTCAACATATAAAGTCATGAAAAAAACCACATTGGAAATTGTCCAAGCTACTTTATTTTTAAGATTTTATTTTAAAGAATGCCCTGAAGATGGTGATAGTTTAACATTAGGTCAATCACAAATATTATTTGGATCCTTGGTACAGTCAGCTTTAACAATGGGTTTGAATAGAGATCCAAACTTTCACTCTGCAATAGATGATATAAACATGGTGAATTTGAAAAGAAGATTGTGGTTCATTATCGTGGGTATTGATATTGAAACATCAATATTATCAGGAACTTTGAGTGTTACGCCAGAAAATACCTTAGTTGATGTTCAGTATTCAGATGCTTTAGATCTAGATCCTTTAAACCAGGCTATTTTTGAAGAATTTAGAAAAGAAGCAGAATTACATGATATATATCGGGAAATTTGTTATATGATCAACCGTATGGATATTAAACCAACATTATCATCTTTAATGGCAGTATGTGATAAAGCCAAATTCAAATTGGAAGAACATTACTCGATAATTAGTATGACTCCTATATCAAATATTACTGATTTAAGATCAAATGAATATAGAGTAACCACTTTCAAAAATCATAAAATTTTGGAAAAGAATATAATACATTTTTGTTTTGAAATTGTTATTTATCAATTAATATTCATACACTATGAAGAGGAAAAGTTTTCAAACTTTAAACTATTTAAAAAATTTTATAAATTAACTTTAACAAGTTTAACTAAAGCATTTGATATTTCAGATGCTTATCTTTCTGGTGCTTTCCGGAATTTTATTGATCTAGCACAATTTAATTTTTCATTTTATCCCTTAATTTCTAATTTGTCATATAGATGTGCAAACTGTGTTGCAGCACAATTGGTAAGATCTTTCCATGCACAAGATTTATTGAAATGTCCATTAGTTGGTGTTACAATTAAGGATCAATCTAGAACAAATACAAACGTTGAAGCTCAAGATTATGATAATTTTATTCAAATTTTATGTTCCATGTATGAAAATCATTTAAAACTTTATGAACAAGTTATTGGTACCAAATATCATTTATCATTGAAAATTATATGTTCATGTAAATTTAGCTTTCATTCATTGAAAACACATAAATTTTCTTTATTCAACAGTATAATCAATTTTATGGAATATAATGAAAATAATACATCACAAAGTAAATCAGTCTGGGAACAAACTGAAAGGATTAAAGAAATTAGAAGATCTTTAAATTCAAATACAGATCTTTATTCTATTTATACACAATGGAAGCAAATCACTAAATTGAATAAGAGTGATACAAATCAGCAAGTTCAAAAAATATTAAAAGAACATGGACCAAATTGTAATGCAATAATGAATATCAATCATAAAAACCATTTCATAGATTTAACTAAACAGGATCTTGAAGAATTCACAAATATTTTAGGTGGAGGATTTAGAATTTGTGCTAGTTCAACTTCAAAAATGAATTATAATCATGAATTGAAAGAGTATAGTAATGATGAAAAATTCACTACAAATGCCTCATCTGCTGAAGATCAACTACATATGTTTTATGAATCTTTACGTGAGAATAGATGGAACATTACAACGAATCCAATTATTAATGATAATGATGTTGAAATTGATCAAACAGTTATAGAGAATTTCCATTTAAATGATGATTTGTTGAATGAGTTATTTGGTCCAATAAATGAATCCACCAGTCAATTGAATGGGTTTTTTGGATTCTGATTTATATTATAATTAATGAGTAATGTCCCCTATATCTATCTACTTTTTGTAGTCTAAACTCCATAATAAGCTGTATGAAATGGTATATACCTTATATTTCCGAGGGCTGTTCTGGTCGGAACTCTTCTTTTCAGTTCAATGGAGATAGTACGGTTTTAAAGTCCCAAAGCGCAAAACAACAATAGATTCTAAGTAATCGTCAAATAAATTAACTAGCAAATTTAAAGATGGAATTAAAATTCATTTTGGTTTATATTCCCGTGATTTGACCTCTTAAAATTTAAACTGTACTGCATGTGTCAATTTTCAAATGGGTACAAAATTTGTGAAGTTTATTAACATTTGTACTGTATTTTGATTTGACTACTTCTAGGCTTATACTATAAAGAAAATAGAGCTTATTGATTAAATATTCAAATAAAGCTATTGGATTATCTGTGCTTTCTGGTGTTACTGCTGATATAGTGCTGATTAGTATATTGGTATAATAGAGTGGCTGATCTACTAAACAATAGCTCGTTGATACTTGAAAAAATCAAATCGGTGGCCAAAATTTTGATAATTTGAGTTTAGATCACTAAATCAAACCCTTTAGAAATGTCAGAGAATGAACCAAAAGAGAAAAGAAAGAGACAGAGACTGTCTCTAGTGTGCTTACATTGTAAGAAGAGAAAAATAAAGGTATGTTATCTTGTGATCAGTGTTGTTTTTTTGACTTTACATTTACTAACCTCTTCATAAGTGTGATAAAGGGAAACCAACTTGTTCAAATTGTCAAAGGTTTGGTGTTGAATGTAATTATGAGCTGCCACATTGGGTCAATAGTAGTCTGGAGAAGAAGACAGTGACTACAAGTATCACTTCAAATGATGAATATAAACATAAATCAAGAGAGGAATTACTACATGAAATTGAACAATTGAAAAATAAATTGAATAAATCAAGCCCCAATACCCCAAATGGATCAACAGAAATTAAATCTACACATTCAAATTTTACACAAGTTGATTATTTCACTTCTTCCGTTGATTTGGGACTAAACAATAACGATATAATTGATCTTTATGAATCATATAATACCTTGGCAATGAAACATTCAAGTCATGAAGAACATAAACCTTTAAGCCCCATGGCTATAAGCAAAATGGATCATTACCTTGCATTTTTCATGTGTTACATGTTTGTTTCAATTAAATTAACACCTTCTTCAGTCTCTGATATGTTTAAAGAAACTTGGAAATCAAAGCATTCTGATGGTTCAAGTAAATGGTTATATCTTTTAGATTTAAAAAATAGAGATTCTGAGTTGAAAAATGCAATTGATAGAATCATAGGGGATAGAGCTACTTTATGTCGAATAAATGTGTTCCCATTCTTGAATATGCGTGACTCAAATCAAGATGAAGTTGAAGCATTAACACGATCAATTGAACAAACACTACCAAGTAAATCATTTGCTGAAAATTATTTGGATTTTTTCTTCCATTTTATATGGATTTCTAAACCTTTTATAGATGAAGTTAGTTTCAAAAAAGAAGTTACAAGAATTATAAGTTTTGATGATGAAACCAAAAGACCCAAGATTACATTTAGTCAAAGATCTGATTTTGCTACAATTGCAACTTTGTTAATAATTTTAAGATATTCATCTATTGCAATTGCAGTTATTGATGATGATGAGTTACCAAGTTTTTTAACTTCATTGAAAGAAAATCCAGTTTCTGTTAAGGCAATTACTGTTGCTCGAATGTGCTTATCAATGTACAAAGTTTTGAAAAAAACAACTATTCATGTCATTCAAAGTTTATTATATTTAAGAAGTTATTTTAAGGATTGTCCAGAAGATGGTGATGGTTTAACATTAAGTCAATCTCAATTGTTATTTGGATTTATTGTTCAATCTGCAGTTACAATGGGGCTTCATAGAGATCCTCAAAATTACTCTCAAGTTTCTAATGATATGAATGAAGTTAATTTAAGAAGAAGAATATGGTATTGTATTGAAGAAATGGATAATGAATCGGCGATACTTTCCGGGTCATTGTCAGCTTTACCACATCGTTCCCTAATTGATGTCAAAATACCAACAATCACTTCTATTGATACGGTTGAACATGCTCAAGTTAAAGAAATTGAATTAAGGAGACCTTTATTAGAAATATATGAACAATTGTCCTTTTCAATAAATAATATGCAACAGAAACCAACATTACACAAGATTATTTCCCTTTTAGATCAATCAAGGTCATATGTTGATACACATTATTCTTTAAATTCAATGGAAAGTTTAAAACATTTGAATTGTGGTACAAGAATATTTAGAGCAACAATGTTTACTAATTTAAAACATATTCAAAAGCAATTAATTCAATTATCTTTAGAGATTACAACCTATTATTCATTATGTTTACATTATGAATCTAATTCACATTTAGAAGCTAATTTATACAGACTTTTTTTGAAAAAAACATTATTATCTTGTTCAGCAGCTTTAGATTTATCTGCTTCATATCTTTCAGGTTCATTTAATGAATATTGCACACCAATCCATACAAACTATGGATTATGTCCATTAATTATCACATCATGTTTCAGAGTTATGAATACCTTAATGTCAATATTGTTGAAAGTTTATCATGCACAAGATCTATTGGAGTCAAATTATATCTTCTCCGTTGATTCAAATATAAAACAAAAGGCTTTAGATGATTTTTCAAATGATTTATCCAAAAAATTTGAAAGTGCATTATTTTTAATGAGAAAAAAATTAAGTAAAAAATATTATCAATCTTTAAAAATTCTTGGTTGTTTCCATTATGCTTATATTTTATTGAAAAATGATAAATTTAAAATGATGAATAGAATAATTAAATTTTTAGAATCTGATGAAAAAAGTTCAATTGGTGATGATGTTGTATTAAATGGACCAAGAAGGGATGAAATTAAAAAACATTTTCAAAAAAATAAAAGTTTAATAACTTCTAGTTCTGAATGGATGCAATTAAATAATACGGTAAATTGGATAATGAATAGTAATAATAGTAATTCAAGTGAAGATCCAACTTTTGAAGGTGAAAATGAAACCATAATGAATATTAATAATACCAACTTATTGGCTGATTTTACAGAATCAGAAATCAAGTTTTATACAGATTTACTTAAAACTGAACCTTTGAAATCCTTTTCAATTCCAAATAATGTTGATCCAAAAACATCAACTGAATTATTCAACTCTTCATCATCATCAAATTCAACACCTAATGATTCTAATAACGATATATATCAAAGAGTTTTCAATGAACAAAATATTAATGAAATAACACCTCAAATTTCAAATATGTTTAAAGCTACAAGAAATGGAGGTACACCACAAAATAATGAAAATAATGATGGATTTTTAGGTGATATTTTTGACCGATTGATGGGTACAAATGCAACTGTTGATGATGTATTTACTTTTTAGTTTTTAAAAAGCGCAGGGCGCAAATGTATATAGTTGAAGTTTAATACTAATTATGATTTTTGTTTTGTAAATAAAAAAACAGTTATTGAAATCGATGATCTATAGTCATGAATATAAAAAGTAGTTATTTTATAGATATTTGGAAATTATTGAACGATTATATATCCTCAAACGTGAATATTTATTTTACTCCCTTGTTAGTAGTTACACGTCTAATTACTGTGTATAACGTTTGCTTTTACTTATTTTTGTTGGTGTAGCTCTTAAACTTTCAACAAACACGGCCGAAGGTATGATATATAACAATAAGATTAATACTATAAAATGCATCTCATGGTCTCAATTTTCAAAGTTCAAGCCACTTTCAAGACTCGGTTATAATAAAAAGAACGTCCAAGGACCAAGACTCAAGAGTCAAGACTATATTCAAAGCTGTATCAGTCAGTATCTGCATGTAATTTAATAAATACGTGAATAATTTTGCTTAAAAGATTTCTTTTTATTACCTTATTGAAATTATATGGCTGAATTGGGGCTCAAAGTATCTCTTTTGCACATTTTGATAGCCCCATTTAGTTGAGATGGCTGAATTTGGACCTGAAAATATCCCTTTTGAGCTTCAACCGAGATAGCTTATAAGCACATGTACCGTGAATCGTTTCAAAAGAAGTACGTGGTCTCGACTCTCTAGCGCTTCCACAATAAGATCTAATAGGGACACTTTGTTGATCCTCAAAAAAATAGGTTAAAGTTATAACATTGTATAGTAAACCAAAGATGGTTAAATCAACTAGTTCATCTTCAATCATTGTCTGAAAGGGCAAAAAAAGAAGAGGTGCTCCGCGACGGGGAATTGAACCCCGGTCTACCATGTTCTGTCTTGATTCAAGTTAATGATCTCTCGACAAACGGTGATTCCTTACCTCTATAGACTATCCGCAACTTTCAAAACTTCAGCATTAAAAGAAACTTTCCAAAATAGCTCAAGACACAATATCCCTCTTTAATGACCTCGATCCGGTATATCCACATCAACCACATCTTTACATAATCTGAATCTAGACTCATCATGCCCAAAAAACCTTATTTCAAGATGCGGCTCATTACTTATCCTAATTAGGAAATTCATTAAGTCCCAATCTGGTAATTCGCGGATTCCCGATAAAGATATCTCAGATCCGTGGAACTTTAAAGTTTAGCCCCATTTCACTGAACCTCATCAAAAACTAACGACAAATTTCCCAAATCTGACCTTTTCTGAATTTCCCGTGGATCGAACCAAGGTCCCCAAAGATGAACATCGTGCACAAATCCCATGACCCGCCAGGACAGAGCTACGACTCCATTAAATTTTATGATTTTGAAAAGACCTCTATCTGACAGCGTGATTATGTAATCATAGCTCCCAAAATTTGATCAAAAATAGCGATTTTGACCTCTAATTAACAAAATAATGATTTTAAGCAATTCTTATTAGTCCATTAAGACATAAAAGCTGCTTTAAACTCTCAAATATGATTGAAAAAAAAAGTAAGATGTTGAAAAAAAATTCTCTCGGACGGGGAATTGAACCCCGATCTACCATGAATTGTCTTCGACAAACGGTAATTCTCACCATTAAACTATCCGAGAGCTTCCGAATCCTCCACCCTAAACTATCTGGGATTTTTGAGGATTCCCGCTAAACGATCCGAAGTTTTGTAGCTTCTAACCACTAAACTATCCGACCATTTGATGAGTGTGTATAACCCGGTAAGTTGGGTTAATATAAGATCTTTTAAGTATATATAATGGTAATTATTGTTTTCCTTGGATTGAGATCTTGTTGTTGATTAATATAGTTTAAAAATGTATTATCCAGCAGTTGGTACCAAGGGAATCCACGATATCTGGTTGTTGATGTGGAAGCATCACAGTAAAGTAGAAAATCCAGTTCCCATGCATCATTGTTGATTGTCAAATCCATTGCTTCTTTGGTACGAACACAGAAAGGGACAATAAGAGGAACTTATAAATGCAAGCCGCTAAGCAAACACCATGTGGGGTTTATAAGAATACCAAAGCTGAACGACACCGAAAATCTCTCTTAAATATAGTTAAATT